>NC_068967.1:35163-132100 GCF_026419915.1 Harpia harpyja | reverse complement strand
TCACCCCTTTGGGGCCGTTCCCGGGCTCGTTAGTGCTAACGGCGCCTTAATGAGCGGCCCCCACACACCTGCATTAGCATGCCCCGCCCCCTAATTAACGGGACCGATGGTAACTAGCTGCCTGCGTGGACCTCCCCCCCCGCCCCCGTGTGCTGCTGCTTATTTGCATAGGGCCCCTCGTTAGCGGCCCGCTTCACCTTGTTAGCATATCCCACCCCCTCATTAGCATAAAGCAGCCGCAGGCGCCCTCGTGCCCCACCCTCATTATCAAGCTCCGCCCCCGGTGCTGTACGACCCCCATGAATTGCATATCGCCGTACCCCACCTCTCGTTAGCATGTCTTAGTCTTAATTAGCACACCCCGCTCCTCATTAGCATACACACCCACCCTCCATGGCTTTTGTTAGCGCGAGCCACCCCATTACCACTCCCCTCCCCCTCATTAGCATACATCCCTCATTAACATACCTCATGGACAAGCAGGAATGCTCATTAGCATATCCCCCTGCTCATTAACAGGCTCCTCTTTAACAGGCAGGGGTGCTCATTAGCATACCCTGCTGCTCGTGAAGAGGCAGGAACGCTCATTAGCATATCCTGCTGCTCATCAATAGGCAGGGGTGCTCATCAGCGTATCCTGCTGCTCATTAACGGACACGAACACTCATTAGCATATCCTGCTGCTCCTTGGCAGGCCCCTCTTTAACAGGCAGGGGTGCTCATTAGCATATCCCCCTGCTCATTAGCATATCCCCTGCTCATTTAACAGACACAAACGCTCATTAGCATATCCCGCTGATCATTGGCAGGTCCCTCTTTAACAGGCAGGGGTGCTCATTAGCATATCCTTCTGCTCATTAGCATATCCCCTGCTCACTAACAGACAGGAACGCTCATTAATATATCCTGCTCCTTGGCAGACCCCTTATTAACAGGCAGGGGTGCTCATTAGCATATCACCCTGCTCATTAGCATATCACCCTGCTCATTAAGAGACACGAACGCTCATTAATATGTCCTCCTCCTCATTAGCAGACCCCACATTAAGAGTCAGGGGTGCTCATTAGCATATCCCCCCGCTCATTACCATACACCCTCCCTCTCCCCACCTTCCCCAATCCCCTGCAGCCCCGCCCCGCTCCCCGTAGCCCCGCCCTCACCGCCAAACCACGCCCACACTCCCCGAGGGGAGGGGGGCGGCGCAGTTGCCGCGGCAACGGGTCGCTCCGCGCATGCGCGACTGCCCCGCCCCCACCGCGCATGCGCGGATCGCCCCGCCCCCGCGCGCAGCGCCGCGGCGGCTTCACGGTCCCGCCCCGCGCTCGGTTTGACACGCCCACCCCCTCCCCGCGCATGCGCGGTGCCCCGCCCCCGCCCCTGCCGCGCATGCGCGGTGCCGCGGCGCCACCGGGAGGTAAGGGGCGGGGCTTGGGCGCGCACCGGCGGGGGCGTTTGAGGGGTGAGGCCACGCCCCTTTGCACCCGAGCCACGCCCTCTCCCCTTAGAGCCACGCCTCCTCCTCTGTAGCCACCACCCCCCCCGCTGGGAGCCACGCCCCCTTCTCCAGGACCCCCCACCCTTGGGGACACACCCCCTTTTCCTGCGAGCCACGCCCCCCTTTGTGGCCACAGCCCCTTCTACAGGGACCCCTCCCCTAGAAGCCACGCCCCTTTCCCAATAGCCACGCCCTCTTTCTCAGTAACCACGCCCCCACAGACCCCAAGCAGGGTGGGGGAGGGGCTGAAAACCTCTTTATTTTGGTGGGGGGAGGGGCAGGACCCCCCCCTTTCCCCCGGGGGAGGGGTCAGGGGGGCGTGTCCTCACCCGGCCCCTCCCCTTCCCCCCTCCCCCTCCCCCTCCCCCATCCTCTCCCCCTGCCCCTCCCCCTCCTGATCGAGCCGCTCCCGGTAATTCCTCTTGAAAAATCCGCACTGGGGGGGGGGGGGGGGAGGAGGGGTCAAAATGTAAATGAGGGTGGGTGTGGCCTCCCAGGGTGGGGGCGGGGCCCACCCCTTAATTAGATGCGGGGCTTGAGGGGCGGGGTTACCTTAAAGAGGCCAAAGATGATGAGGAGGAGGAGGAGGAGCCCCCCCACCCCTCCCCCCACGTAGATGGGGAGGGCGTCGACCTCGCGGACCAGCTCCACCTCCGTGACCCCCTGCGGGAACCGGGGGTCAAAGGTCACGGGGAGGGGTCAGGGGTCACGGGGAGGGGTCAGGGTGGGGGAGGGGCGGGGGGCCGTGTCTCTCCCCCCCCCGTTACCTGAGCGTGGAGAAATTGGGCGGCGACCTCGAAACGGGGCGGGGTGATGACGACCCAGAGGGCGGAGCAAAAGCGGGGGCGGGCGGGGCTCTAAAGGGAGGAGGGGTTAAAATGGAGAAGGGGTGGGGGAGGGGCAGCCCCACCCCTCCGAGCCCCGCCCCTCCCTCCCCACGTGGTACCTGGATGGTGGGCGGGGCCAGGAGGGTGGCGGTGAGGAGGAGGGCGGAGCTGCGGGGCAGTTGCGCCGTGGGGCAGCGGAAGAGGAGGAGCTGGGGGGTGGAGCAAGTCTGGGGGGAGGGGGGAGAAAGGGGGAGGGGTGAGAAAGGGGGGGAGGGGCAAGCCCCACCCCCTCCCCCCCCCAATTACATACAGCCATGGGATGTGGGGTCTTCTGCCCCATAGCGACCCAAAATGGGGGTCTCCCTGCCCCATAGCACCCAAATATATGGGCCCCCCACCCCATAGCACCCCTATAATGGTCCCTCCTGCCCCATAGCGCCCTAATATGTGGGTCCCCCTGCCCCATAGCACCCCATTATGTGGGTCTCCCCCCCCATAGCACCCTAATATATGGGTCGCCCCATAGCACCCCAATATGTGGGTCCCCCTGCCCCATAGCACCCCTATAACAGTCCCTCCTGCCCCATAGCACCCCAATATGTGGGTCCTCTCGCCCCATAGCCCCCCCCCAACATGTGGGTCCCACCTCAGCGATGTTCCTCTGCAGCTCCTGCCCCACGGCGTCTTCCTCCTCCTGCCCCACGGCGACGCAGGCGCTGCCCGACTCCTATGGGGCAGGGGAGAAGTTTGGGGGGGGGGGAGTTGGGTTGCCCCCCCAACCTGCCCTCCCCCCCCCATATTTTTTTGGGGGGGAGCGCAGTGGGGCACGCTATGGGGCAGAAACCGCTCACCATTCGCACTTGGGGGTCGGCCACCGTCACGCCGTGGGGCAGCGTGTGGGGCAGGAGGACGAAGGCCGTCACCATCGGGGGGGGGCTGCCGTGGGGCGGAGGCAAGATGGTCTCCAGCTACGAGGTGGGGGGGGGGGGAAGGAGGCAGAGATGTGGGTCAGCGCTATGGGGCGGGGGATGCGGGTCAGCGCTATGGGGCAGAGACGTGGGGCAGGCTCACCCTATAGCGATGCTGCAGGTTCTTATTTTCGGGGCGGCGGGAGGTGAAGTTGAGGTAGGGGGTGGAGTCCTCTTGCCTACGTGGGGCAGAGAAATCAGGGGGGCCCGAGCGCGTGGGGCCCGAACCGTCGCCTATGGGGCAGGAACGTGTGGGGCTCACCACGTGGCGACCAGACCCAGGGCGAAGCGAACGGGGACGACCCAGGCGGCCGCGTTGTCCTCCAGCGTGGCGGGGGGCTCGTTGTCGCTGTGGGGCAGGGAGGGCGACGCTGACGTCATCCCGCCCCACGGCGACCCACAACCGACCCGCCTCCCGCCCCATAGATCCCACCTGCCGGCGGTGGCCGTCAGCCGCACGGATTCGTTCCAGGAGGTGTTTTGGAGGATGTCGAACGTCAGCTCCACCGTCACCTGGTGTGGGGCAGGCGTTGGGGGGGGGCTGCCCCACGGCGACGCTGCCCCACGGCCCGCCCCATAGCTCACCTGCCAGCCGGCCCGTAGGATGGGGCGGCTGATGTTACAGGTCAGGCCCCACGGCTGCCCCACGGAAACGTCGGGGTCCCAGCAGGCGATGGACACCGGGGCGGCGGCCTATGGGGAGATGTGGGGCTGGGATCCGTGGGGCAGGGATCCGTGGGGCCCGGACGCCTGGGACCCTTCCGACCCACGGCGCCAGGAGGTGTGGGGCTGGGATCTATGGGGCCTGAATGCCCCGGGTCCCCTCGGACCCACGGCGCCAGGACGTGTGGGGCTGGGATCTATGGGGCAGGGATCTGTGGGGCACCCCGCTCACCTGGGTGGCCCTCGCCCGTCGTAAGGAGAGCCCCACGGGGTGCTGGAGTTGTAGGGCTGCCCCATAAGCGTCTTCGCCGTCGTTCCCCACAACCAATCGAACCCCGAATTCGGCGCCGGGGACCCCCAAAACCGCCGGCCCCCCCGGTAACGCCGTGACCCCCAAGTTGGCCTCGCACACCTCGTCTGCCCCACAGTTCTTCTCGAAGGGGATCTATGGGGTGAAAAAGAAAAAAAGGGGGGGCGGGGTAAATTTTTGGAGGGGGGGGACGTCCCGCCTCGGTCGCGACCCACATCCCTGCCCCACGGCGGGGATCTGCCCCTTACCTCGGTCCAGGTTGGGGGGTTGTTGGGGGGCAGGAGGGCGCCTTGGGGGTCGCCGTGGGGCAGGGAGACGGTGACGGAGATACGGATGGGGGTGACAAAGTCCTCGAGGCAGGGCTGGAAAATGGGGGGCGGAGGTGGGGGGGGGTGCCCCATAAGTGGGGGCATCCCCCCCCTCCCCTCTGCTAAAATGGGGGTCACCCCACTTTTCTATGGGGCACAGCCCCAGAAGTGTGGGGCACGCCAATGGGGTCAGTCCCCGTCCCCCCTTCCCAGTTACACCCCATAAGTGTGGGTCACCCCCCCAAATTCACCCCATAAGTGTGGGTCACCCCCATCCCCAAGCATGAGTGACCCCTCCCCGAAATATGGCTCCCGCTCCCCAAATATGGGTCCTGCCCCCCAAGTGCGGGTCCCGCCCCCCAAGTGTGGGGCCGTACCGGGATCTTTAGCTCCTCCTCCACGCAGCTCCGCCCCTCCGTGACGGACAGCCGCTCGCCCCACCCCCGGCGCCCCGCCCCGAAGTCCCCGCGTCCCCGAGCTCGCTGCGGATCGACCTCCAAGCGGAAGTCCAGGGGGGTCTCCAGGTGTCCTGGAGGTCAAAGGTCAAAAGGTCAAGGGCGGGGCGGGGCAGGGCGTGGTGGGGCGGGGTACCACAGTGCCCCCCGGTGGCCCCGCCCACCTGCGTAGGCGGGGGTGACGAGGCGGGCGTCGAAGCAGAGGCGGACGGTGACGCCGATGCCGGTGACGCCGGAACAGTCGACCCCACTGGTGGGGATTTCGGGGGGGTCAAAGGTCACTTGGGGCGTGACCGTCACCACCGGTTGTGACCTAAGGAGGGGGGGCGGGGTGGGTGACGTCAGTGACGTCACCCGTCTTGGCTCCGCCCACCTCGGGGCGCTGGCATCGTCTCCCACGTTCTGGCGGCCGTCCCCGTCCCCCCGGCGTTGTGTCACCTGGGGGCTCCGCCCCTTCCCCCCCGTGGCCACGCCCGCGGGGCCACGCCCGATGGCCTCACCGCCGTGTTCCCGTCTCCACGCCCTCGTCCCCAACCTCGTGTCCCCATCTCCTTGTCCCCAACCCCATGTCCTTGTCCCCACGGCCCCACCCCACGGCCCCACCCCCATCCCCACGGCCCCACCACCTCCTCGTCCCCGCCCCCCCGTCCCCGCCCCCCCGTCCCCGCCCCCACCTGAGGACCACCACGTGCCCTTCCGCGCCCACGGCCAGGTCGACCAGCCCGTCCCCGGTGAGGTCCATGGCTCCGTCCAGCGCCTGCCCGAAGAACCGCAGCCCCGCCGCCGCCGCCCGGCCCTCCAAACGCTTTCGGGGACCGTCAGCGCCGCGCCCCTCGACGGCCCCCGCCCCGGCCCCGCCCCGCCCCGCCCCGTCCCCGCCGCCCCACCTGGCTGTAACGAGGCTCCACCCCCCCCGGCCGGCCGGAGAAGACGTAGACGACCCCTCGCTCCTCGTCCTCCATCGGGGCGCCGACGGCCACCTCGGGAATGTCGTCGCCGTCCAGGTCGCCCAACGTCACCACGGACGCTCCGAAACGGCCCAGGGGGTGACCCGGGGCGCCCCAAAGCTCCTCGGTCACCTCCAGAGCGTCCTGCGGTGACGAGGACAGCGGGGGGGGGGTCGTCTTCACCACCTTGGTCACCCCGGAACCCGGGCTGGGGTCACCTTGGTCACCCCCAGCCCGTGATCCTTGGGTTGGGGTCACCTTGGTCACCCCCTGTCCTTGCGTTGGGTGACCCTGGTCCCATGATCCTTGGGTTGGGGTCACCTTGGTCACCCCGTGATCCTTGGGTTGGGGTCACCCTGGTCACCCCATGTCCCTGGGCTGGTGTCACCTTGGTCACCCTGGTCCTAGTCACCCTGAGTTGGGGTCCTCCTGGTCACCCCACGATCCTTGCGTTGAGGTCACCTCGGTCACCCCGCGTCCCTGAGCTGGTGTCACCCCGTTCCACCCCCCCCATAGCCACGTGCCCCCCGCTTTTGGCGTCCCCGTGGCCCCGTGACGTCCCCAGGGGTGCCGGTGTCCCCCTTACCTTCTGCCACCGGTAGAGGTGCACCCGTCCTCCGCGCCGCCCGTCAAAGTGGTTGGGGGCACCCACCAGCAAGGCCACCGTCACCCCGCCCTGATCCAGGGCGCAGAGGGTGGCCCCGAAGTACGAGCCCACCTAAGGGTGACACCGATGTCACCGGGGGGGGGTGGCGGTGGCGGCGGGGACACCCCCAAGGTCACCCACCGCCACCACCCCTTACCTGCTCGCCGGGGAGGGTCTGCAGCACCCGCCAGCTCCCGGTGGCTTCTGGGACCTCGAAAAGGACCACGCTACCGACGTGACGGTGACGGGGGGCACCCGCTGCCACCAGCACCCGGTTGGGGACGCGTAGCCCGGCCACCGCGTAGCCTGTGGGGACGAGGGTCACCGTGGTCAACCTGGTCCCCAAATTGGGGTCACCGTGGTCAACCTGGTTCCTGGGTTGGGGTCACCATGGTCAACCTGGTCCCCAAATTGGGGTCACTGTGGTCAACCTGGTCCCCAAGGTGGGGTCACCATGGTCCCCCTGGTCCCAAAATTGGGGTCACCGCGGTCAACCTGGTCCCCAAATTGGGGTCACCATGGTCAACCTCGTCCCCAAGGTGGGGTCACCGCGGTCAACCTGGTCCCCAAATTGGGGTCACCGTGGTCAACCTGGTCCCCAAGGTGGGGTCACCCTGGTTCCTGGTTGGGGTCACCCTGGTCACCAAATTGGGGTCACCGTGGTCAACCTGGTCCCCAAGGTGGGGTCACCATGGTCACCCTGGTTCCTGGTTGGGGTCACCCTGGTCACCAAACTGGGGTCACCGTGGTCAACCTGGTCCCCAAGGTGGGGTCACCACAGTCACCCCATGACCCTTCGACGGGGTCATCGTTGGTGAGGGAGGTCAACCAGGACCAGCCCCTCCCAGCCAGCTCCCATCACTCCCAACATGGATCCCACCGCATTTGACCCCCCCCATGCTCCCCACCCCCCTAATTACCCCTCCCCTCCTAATTAACCCCTCCCTACTGTAAAGGGAACCGGGCCTTAAGCCTCATTGTTTCTAAGACGATTCGTACCAGACGTGTAACTAATGATTAGCGATTGCTTTAGGTGTGATTAATAGAATGCAGGTGCTTATAAAACAATTTGCATCAGCTGCTCGTTTGTCCCGCGTGTCGCCCCCACCACGGCTGGCTGAAAACCCGGCCAAGCTGAATCCACAGAAGAAGGATCGTACAGCTTAGCCCTAAGACATGGGAGCGAGCGATTAACTTCAGACCAAGATAAATGAATAGAGTAGCCCGAGCGATTTTCGGAAGCTCAGAGCTGAGCTTTGATGCGGAAGAAGGCGAGCGAGCGTGGTGACCCGAGACCTTCTGCCTACGACCACCGGCTTCGGAGGAGCCGGGACGCGAGGACTGATGAGATAAATTGGCGAACGACGACGGCACGGGAACCGAGATCGACTGGGAGGTTGCAAAGACTTTGGACTGGGGCGACGGGTGGTAAAAGGTACGAAGAGTGGGAAATTTCTGGAAGGTTGCGGTGGCCCGACTCCGGGTTGTTCCTAAAGCGAACGCGGAGAAACCCGGGACCGCGCCGCCTACCCAGGTACGCGTCCGTCACGTTCTCCTCCAGCGACGGGCTGGCCACGAACGTCTCGTTCTGCTTCGCCTCCTCCAGCTCCACCAATCCGCCGGCCCAGTTGTCGGCCCCCACCGCTCCCGTCACCCACCGGCCCTGGGCGGGGGTCACGCGATGAAAAAGGGAGGGTCCCTGAGCCCCGCCTCCTCGAGACACGCCCTCCCCTCTTACCTGGACCGCCTCCACGCTCATCCCGCTGGAGCACAGCTCCAGGTGGAACCGGTTCAAGTCGCTGGTGCCTGAAACGGGCGGGGACGGGCGGGGTCAAGACCGGGCAGGAAGCCCCTCCCCCTTTATAATTTCTGGGGGTTTTGGGGGGGTCTTTTGCCGGTGACGCCACCTTCGATGTCGTAGATCTTGGCTTGCAGCTCGCGGAAGAGGCCCCGCAGCTTCTCGAAGCTGTCCAGGACTTTGACGAACTCGGAGCTGGGGCGGGAGGCGAATTGGCTGAGGTAGAGGCGGGTGTCGGGGCTGTCGAAGTTGTTGCCCACCTGGCGGAAGGGCGGGGGGCAGGTACAGGCAGCCGCCCCACTCTGGGGGGGGACGGTCTCATTGCCCGCCCACCCCCCGCGCACGACGTGGGGGTCCGGGCTTCGCCCCGGTGGCGGGAGGGACGGCGCTCTGCCTGTCCGGGACGGGAACCGGCAGCGCCGGGTACAGGCAGGGGCCGTGCCCTCACCCCGATGATGTAACGGATGATGTCACGCTCTTCCGCCTCCCTGATGCTGCCCTCGTCCTCGTCGGTGGCGTCGCCGTCGGTGATGATGATCATCACCCGCTTGGCCCCCGCCCGCGCCCCCATCTCGGGGGTGAAGATGGTTTTCCTGGGGGGGGAGCAGTGGGGCAGCTATGGGGCAGCTATGGGGCAGCTATGGGGCAGCTGTGGGGCAGGGAGGGAGGGATGCTCATGCGACGCAGGCGATGGTGGCAAAGGCGTCGGCGGGGATGCAGTGGGGCGCTGGGGGAGGCAATGGGGCGGCAGTGGGGCAGCTGTGGGGCGGGGGGGGGGTGGTGGTGCTCACGCGACGTAGGCGATGGCGGCGAAGGTGTCGGTGAGGCTGCGGAGCTGGTTCAGGCCCGCGAAGAGCTCGCGGGGCCGGGGCCGAGCCTCGTAATCGGCCAGCGTGAACTGGAGCTGCACCTCCGCCGAGAACTGCACCGCCCCGAACTGCCCCACGGCACCGTCACCACGGGCCCCATAGACCCCATAGACCCCATGGCCCCCATAGACCCCCCCCATAGACCCCCCATAGCCCCCATAGACCCCCCGTAGCCCCCATAGACCCCCATAGACCCCCATAGACCCCATGGCCCCCATAGACCCCCCCATGGCCCCCATAGACCCCCATGGACCCCATAGCCCCCCCCATATACCCCATAGACCCCATGGGCCCTATAGCCCCCCCATCCCCACCCATGACCCCCCACCCTCCCCATCCCCACAACCCCCCCACCCCTCCCAACCCCCGCCATGACACCCCATCTCCCCCCCCCCAGCCCCCACGATGACCCACGTGGATGGAAGTGTTCTCCAACTTCTCCATCACGTCCACCATGAAGTCCCGGATGGCTCCGAACTGCTCGGAGCTCATGCTGTTGGAGCCGTCGAAGAGGAAGACCAAGTCCACCATCCCCGGCAAGCACCCTGCCCGCAGCGGGGGACGGGAGAACTCCCTCAGGTACAGGCAGCTGCCAGACTCCCCAAGGGGTTGGCCAAGCTCTTGGGGGGTCGGACGGCCAACGGGTTGACCCTGGGGTCAACGTATGGGCGGTGGGGTGGCCGTAGGGTCAACGGTTGGCATGGGTCATGCATCAACGTCCTCATGGGTCAACCACCGTGGTCTTCGTGGTGAGGGCAGGCAGCTGCCAGACCCTCCAAGGGGTTGGCCAAGCGCTCGGGTGGTCGGACGGCCAACGGGTTGACCCTGGGGTCAATGGGTGGCATGGGTCACGCCTCAACGTCCCCATGGGTCAGCCACCATGGTCTTCATGGGTCAACCACCCTGGTCTTCATGGTGAGGGCAGGCAGCAGGCAGCTGCCAGACTTCCGAAGGGGTTGGCCAGGCTCTTGGGTGGTCGGCCGGCCAACGGGTTGACCCTGGGGTCAAAGGTTGAAGGACATCTGTGGGTCTGAGCCCCTCACCTTGGTATCCGGGCGCCAGGACCTGCCGGGGCTCCAGTTGTGGGTCGAGGAGAAGACAGAGGCCGCTGGTGTAGACGTTGCGGTCGCACTCGCGGGTCAGCCCGGGGCCGCAGGCCTGGGGGGGCAGGCAGGGGGGTGGGGCGTGGGCGGGGGGGGGCGGGGTCGCCCCTCCCATGTGTCGCCACCCCCGGGGCCCGTGACTTACGATGGTGATGTCACCGTCACGGGCCAAGGCCATTCCCATGTGGGTCTGGGTGCTGTTTCCTGGTGGGGTGGGGTGGGTGGGGTCAGGGTGGGCGGAGCCATCCCAATCCCAATCCTAAACCCAATCCCACCCCAATCCCCCCGCCCCAGTGCCACCCTAACTGCAGTCCCAATCCCACCCCCAACCCATTCCGTCCCACCCCGAGCCCATCCCAGTCCCAATCCCAGTCCCAATTCCACCCCATCCCAATCCCAGCCCCATCCGAGACCCAGTCCTAAACCCAATCCCAGTCCCACCCCAATCCCAGTTCCATCCCAGTCCCACCCAATCCCAATCCCACCTTCCATCTCCACCTTCTGGCACTTTCCAGTCTCCACCTGGCACTGGAACAACCGTCCCCCCTCCCCCACCTCCGCCGGGGCTCCCACCATGATCCTGGGGGGGGAGGGGAGGGTCAGGGGGGCACCCAGGCACCCAGGACCCATAAGTGGGGTTCCCAGGTGTCTGAGACCCATAAGTGGGGGTCCCTGGGTGTCTATGACCCATAAGTGGGGGTCCCAGGTGTCTGAGACCCATAAGTGGGGGTCCCTGGGTGTCTATGACCCATAAGTGGGGGTCCCAGGTGTCTGAGACCCATAAGTGGGGGTCCCTGGGTGTCTATGACCCATAAGTGGGGGTCCCAGGTGTCTGAGACCCATAAGTGGGGGTCCCTGGGTGTCTATGACCCATAAGTGGGGGTCCCAGGTGTCTGAGACCCATAAGTGGGGGTCCCAGGTGTCCGTGACCCATAAGTGGGGGTCCCTGGGTGTCTATGACCCATAAGTGGGGGTCCCAGGTGTCCGTGACCCATAAGTGGGGGTCCCTGGGTGTCTATGACCCATAAGTGGGGGTCCCAGGTGTCCGTGACCCATAAGTGGGGGTCCCTGGGTGTCTATGACCCATAAGTGGGGGTCCCAGGTGTCCGTGACCCATAAGTGGGGGTCCCTGGGTGTCTATGACCCATAAGTGGGGGTCCCAGGTGTCCGTGACCCATAAGTGGGGGTCCTTGGGTGTCTATGACCCATAAGTGGGGGTCCCAGGCGTCCGGGACCCATAAGTGGGGGTCCCAGTGTCTGTGGCCCATAAGTGGGGGTCCCAGTCCTCCGAGCCCCCTAAGCGGGAGGACCCTGCCCCCCCCGTACCTGGACCCATTGAGCTGCAGCACTTGGTGCCCGAAGCTTCGGCTGCCGTTGTGGGTCAGGACCCGATGTGGGGCCGGGTGGACGTTGAAGGCTTCGCTGTGGGGCAGCGCTATGGGGCGGACGGAGAGCGGGTAGCGACGGGATCCCCCCCCACCCCCACCCCCCCCACTTCGCCCTTGGTTAACACGTGGGGAGAGCACCCCGGCGTCCCGGTTTGTCACCCGGCCGCCCCATGGCCCCCGCCTGCCCCACGGCGCAGACGCGGCGCTCGGGGCCCCGCTTCCTTCCCCAAAGCGTGGGAGCGGACCCGGGCGGGGGGGTGCCCCTCCCCCACGCAGGCAGGGCACCCAGCACCCCATTTCTTGCCTGCACCCAGCACCCCCGCTCCCTGCCTGTACCCAGAATCCAGCACCACACTCCCTGCCTGCACCCAGCACCCCAATCCCTCCCCAAATTGCAGGCAGGGCACCCAGCACCCCAATCCCTGCCTGCACCCAGCACCCCATTCCCTTCCCAAGGTGCAGGCAGGGCACCCAGCACCCCAATCCCTGCCTGCACCCAGCACCCCATTCCCTTTCCACAGTGCAGGCAGGGCACCCAGCACCCCGCTCCCTGCCTGTACCCAGAATCCAGCACCACACTCCCTGCCTGCACCCAGCACCCCAATCCCTCCCCAAATTGCAGGCAGGGCACCCAGCACCCCAATCCCTGCCTGCACCCAGCACCCCATTCCCTTTCCACGGTGCAGGCAGGGCACCCAGCACCCCATTTCTTGCCTGCACCCAGCACCCCGCTCCCTGCCTGTACCCAGAATCCAGCACCACACTCCCTGCCTGCACCCAGCACCCCATTCCCTTCCCAAGGTGCAGGCAGGGCACCCAGCACCCCAATCCCTGCCTGCACCCAGCACCCGTTCCCTTCCCAAATTGCAGGCAGGGCACCCAGCACCCCAATCCCTGCCTGCACCCAGCACCCATTCCCTTCCCAAATTGCAGGCAGGGCACCCAGCACCCCGTTCCCATGGTGCGGGCAGGGCACCCAGCACCCCGCTCCCTGCCCACACCCGTCCCCCCCGTTCCCTGCCCGTTACTGGCAGGACCCCCCCCCGCCCCCCGTACCGGCCACCAGAGCCGCGACGATGACGCCGACGATGCCGCCGGCGCCGGCGGGCACCATGCTGCCTACGAGGCCCCGAGTCACCCCCTCCCCCCCCCCTCCTCCCCTCCCCCACCCCCGTTTCCTTCCTCCCCCGCCGACGGCGCAGGTGCCGGTTGGGCGAAGCCAAGCTCCCCATCCCCCACCCCGAAATGGCGGGGTGCCGCGACCGAATCCTGCGGGCGTTGGAAGAGCTTTCGGCGGCGGAGCTGCGACGGTTGAAGGCGGCGTTGAACCGGTTACCGTTAGCGGCCGGTTACGGCACCATCCCCCGCGGGAGGATGGAAGGGGCCGACGCCCTCGACCTCACCGATTTGGTGGTCGGGTATTACCGGGAAGGGTACGGCGTCAGGGTGCTGGCCGAAGCTCTGCGACGCATCCAACGGTTGGATTTGGCGGATGGATTGGTTGGGGATGCCGGTGAGATGGCGGTTGCGGGGGGGGGTGGAGGGCAGAGGGTTGGTTGCGCGGCAAGAGTTGGGTCGGTGAGGGTTGTGGCGGGGGTTGGCGGTGCCGAGGGGTGTGCCAAAGGGTTTTGCCAAGAGTTGGTGATGCCAAGGCTTGTGCCGAAGGGTTGTGCCAAGAGTTGGCGATGCCAAGGCTTGTGCCAAAGAGTTTTGCCAAGAGTTGGCGATGCCAAGGCTTGTGCCGAAGGGTTGTGCCAAGAGTTGGCGATGCCAAGGCTTGTGCCAAAGGGTTTTGCCAAGAGCTGGCAGTGCCAAGGCTTGTGCCGAGGGTTGGCTGTGCCAAGGCTTGTCGCGGTGGTTCCACCGAGGGTGGGGGTTGTGCCGGCAGTTGGTGGTACGAAGGGCTGCGTTGCCACGGGCGGTGCCGGTGGTTGACGGTGCGAAGGGCGGCGCCGACACCGGCAGCGGCGCAGGCAACGACCTCCTCCCCCCCCCATCTCCACCCGTGCAGCCCCACGCCGCGGCCGCGACGCCGCCGACCTCGCCGCCGACGTGCCCCCCCTCTCGCCGGCCGAGCGCTTCGTGGCCCGCCACCCGCCTCGCCCTGATCCAACGGGTTCGGGGGGTGGCGGCCCTGTTGGACCGCTTGGAGGCCGACGGGGTGTTGAGCGCCGAGGAAGTGGCCGCGGTAGCCGCCGGCCCCACCCCGCAGGAACAAATGCGACGACTTTTGGCCACCGCCCCGGCTTGGGGACGCCGAGGGCACCGGCAGTTCCTACGGGCCATGCGTTGCCTGCACCCCCACCTGATGGAGGATCTGGGCGAAGAGGGGGAGGACGCCCCCGAGGGGGAGTACGCGGGGGACCCTTGATGCCCCCCCCATCTTATCCCTCTGCCCCCCCATTTGTCCTTCTGCCCCCTAAAAAATCCCTATGGGCCCCCTTGACCCCTTGGAGACCCCTTGACCTTTGGAGGCCCTCAAAAAGCTTCTGAATGCCCTCAGAAAGCTTCTGGAGGCCCTCAAGAAGATGTGGAGGCCCTCAAGCAGCTATGGAGGTCCTCAAGAAGCTTCTGAAGGCCCTCAAGAAGCTCATAAAGGCCCTCAAGAAGCTTCTGAAGTCCCCCAAGAAGCTGTGGAGGCCCTCAAAAAGCTTCTGAATGTCCTCAAAAAGCTTCTGAAGGCCCTCAGAAAGCTTCTGAATGTCCTCAAGAAGCTTCTGAAGGCCCTCAAGAAGCTCATAAAGGCCATCAAGAAGCTTCTGAAGTCCCCCAAGAAGCTGTGGAGGCCCTCAAAAAGCTTCTGAATGTCCTCAAAAAGCTTCTGAAGGCCCTCAAAAAGCTTCTGAATGTCCTCAAGAAGCTTCTGAAGGCCCTCAAGAAGCTCATAAAGGCCCTCAAGAAGCTTCTGAAGTCCCCCAAGAAGCTGTGGAGGCCCTCAAAAAGCTTCTGAATGTCCTCAAAAAGCTTCTGAAGGCCCTCAAAAAGCTTCTGGAGGCCCTCAAGAAGCTCATAAAGGTCCTCAAGAAGCTTCCGGAGCCCCTCAAGCAGCTTCCAAAGGTCCTCCTGTAGTTGGACAAACTAGTCACCCTCCCTCCTTCCCCACCCCATCGTTCTCTACACTGACCTGCTGCGCCTCCACCCGCCGTTCCGCGGTGAGATCCACCACCATCTCCAGATGGTCCTTGACTCCGTTACCTTCAAAGAGAGGGGATCGCCCAGTTCCTTGAGCGTTCCTCAACACCGATCGGTGCAGGAAACCTCAAATCACGTCTTCCACGTCCAACCTGAGCCCGTCCTCCACCCAGCCGTTGGTGAAGAACATCATCTTGAAGAGCTCCCAGGACCCAGGTAGAAGAAAAATCAATCAAAACCCACCCAAGGGGAGAAAAATCTCATTCTTTTTCTTTTTTTTTTTTTAATTAAAGACCATCTCAAGCACTGACCGTGATGGTCCGCCATCTTGTTTCTGGAATGTTCTCCACCCCCATCCCACCAAGGACGGCCGTTGTGCCAGATTCAGCTCTTGAGCTTCGTCCTGGTTCTACCAAAGCTTTGCTTGGCCGCCCTTCGGTGGCCTTGGCCAAGAGTTGAAGGTCATGATCCGTGACGGAGTCATCATCAAAGGCAAGATGACGGATGAAGAGGAAAAGCCGGGGGTGATGTGTTGGCCCTGAGGACACCCGAGGGACACCTGGGGATCTTGGGGACACCCCAGGGACCCCCAGGGAATGACCCAAGGGACCCTTAAGGACACCCAAGGCACCTCAGGGCACCTAAGGGACCCCTGGGGACCTCGGGGACACCCAAGGGACCCCTGAGGACACCCAAGGGACCTTGAGGACACATGAGGGACCTCGGGGACCCCCAAGGGACCCCCAAGGGACCTTGGGGACACCCAAGGGACCTTGAGAACCCCCAAGGGACCCCTGGAGAAACCCAGGGGACCTTGAGGACACCCAAGGGACACCAAAGGGACCCCAGGGACACCCAAGAGACCTTGAGGACACCCAAGGGACCCCTGGGGACCCCAGGGACACCCAAGGGACCTCAGGGACACCCAAGAGACCCCTGGGGACTCCAGGGACACCCAAGGGACCTTGAGGACACCCAAGGGACCCCAGGGACACCCAAGGGACCTCGGGGACACCCAAGGGACCCCTGAAGACACCCAAGGGACCTTGAGGACCCCCAAGGGACCCTGAGGACACCCAAGGGTGTCCTGGACCCCTGAGTCCCCTATGGGGGGGGGGTGTGCAGTGCCCCACAGCAGGGTGGGGGAGGGCTCGAGCCCGGATGCCTGGGTCCACCGAGGACACTTGGGGGGCACCCAAGCGTCCAATGGGGGCTGGGCCGGGTGCTCGGGACCCCGCCCCGGGGGTGGGGAGGGTGGGGGGGTATTTAGGGGGCAGCCATGGGGCGGGTTGGGGGGAAGCTGGGGGGGGGGGATGGAGCGGACGACGGCCGTGAACCCCTGGGACTTGGGGGTCATCGGGGGGTACTTCCTCCTCGTCCTCGCCGTGGGGCTCTGGGTAAGGGCGTGGCTGTGTCGTGTCCCCCCCCCCAACCACCCCCCCGACCCATAAGTGACCTTCTGGACCCCTAAGTGCCCCCCCTTGGGACCCCTAACTACCCTCTTGGGTCCCCTAAGGCACTTTTGGTGCTCTTAAGTGAAATCTTGGGACCCCTAAGTGCCCCCCCAGACCCCTAACTGCCCCTCTGGACCTATAACTGTCCCCCCAGACCCTTAAGTGCCCCCCCCGACCTCTAAGTGCAACCTTGGGACCCCTAGCTGTCCCCTCAGACCCCTAACTGCCCACTGAGAACCCCCTATGACACCCCAAGACCCCCCCCCCCGCCCCACAACTGTCCCCACACCCCCTGGGCCCCCCCATTCCCCCCGCCCATTGGCCCAACCCCATTGAGTGACCTAGAACCTCCCCCATGATGGGTTAGACACCCCCAAGCCCACCATGGGGCACCCCACACCCACCCTACGACCCCCCAAGACCCCCCCCCCACCCCATAACTGCCCCCACACCCCCTGGGGCCCCCATTGGTCAAGGCGGGGGGTCCTTGACCCCACCTCATTGAGTGACCTAGAACCTCCCCCCCTTGCTGCCCCCCCCAGGTCCTCCCAGCACCCCCAACTACCTCGGGATTTCCCACAATTCCCTGCTCTCTTGCCCCCCCCCCCCCCCCCCGCCCCGGTTGTTTTTTTGACCTCTCTGACCCCTGGCAGGGGAGGGGTTAATCATTACCCACAATGCCCCAGTCTGGGGCTGGTAATGGGGCACATGGGCTTAATGAGTGACTGGGAGCGCTGGGGACTCCTCTACTGGGAGCCCTGGTGGCCCCATACTGGGAGCACTGGTGGCCTCTATACTGGGAGCACTGGGACCACTGGTGGCTCCGTACTGGAAGCCCTGGTGTCCCTGTACTGGGAGCACTGGTGGCCCCATACTGGAAGCCCTGGTGGCACTGGTGACTCCTATACTGGGAGCCCTGGTTTCCCTGTCCCGGGAACCCTGGTGTCCCCATCCTGGTGGCCCTGGTGTCCCCATACCGGGAGCCCTGGTGGCCCTGTACTGGGAGTACTGGTGGCACTGGTGTCCCCATACCAGGAGCCCTGGTGGCCCTGGTGACTCCTATACTGGGAGCCCTGGTGTCCCTGTCCCAGGAGCCCTGGTGTCCCCATCCTGGTGGCCCTGGTGTCCCCATACCGGGAGCCCTGGTGGCCCTGTACTGGGAGTACTGGTGGCACTGGTGTCCCCATACCAGGAGCCCTGGTGGCCCTGGTGACTCCTATACTGGGAGCCCTGGTGTCCCTGTCCCAGGAGCCCTGGTGTCCCCATACTGGGAGCCCTGGTGTCCCTGGTGACTTGTATACTGGGAGCCCTGGTGTCCCGGTACTGGGAGCCCTAGTGGCACTGGTGTCCCCATACTGGGAGCCCTGGTGGCCCTGTCCCGGGAGCCCTAGTGTCCCCATCCTGGTGTCCCCATACCGGGAGCCCTGTTGTCCCCATACCGGGAGCCCTGGTGTCCCCATACTGGGAGCCCTGGTGTCCCCATACTGGGAGCACTGGTGCCCCCCCCTTCCCGCAGTCCCTGCGCCGGGGGACCCGCAGCACCATCAGCGGGTATTTCCTGGCCGGGAGGAGCATGGCCTGGGGACCCGTGAGTGACACGGGGGGGGGGACACTGGGGGGACACTGGGAGGGAGGTGGGGGGACATTGGGGGACATAAGGGGATGTGGGGGGATACGGGGACGTTGGGGACATGGGGGGGACATGGAAGGGGGATGTGGGGGGACATTGGGGGGGCACACAGGGGAATATTGGGGACATGGGGGGACATCGGGGGGACGTGGGGGATATCGGGGACCATTTGGGGGCCACCCACGAGCCCCCCATGGTCACCTGTGGGTGCCGGGTGGGGCAGGTGGGGGCCTCGCTCTTCGCCAGCAACATCGGCTCGGGGCACTTCGTGGGGCTGGCGGGGACGGGGGCGGCCGGCGGCATCGCCGTGGGGGGCTTCGAGTGGAGCGTGAGTGGGGCCCCGACCCCCCCAAGACCCCCTATGGCCCCCATAACCCCCCTATATCCCCCCATAGCCCCCACAACCCCCTATATCCCCCCTATGGCCCCCATAACCCCCCTATATCCCCCCATAGCCCCCACAACCCCCTATATCCCCCCTATGGCCCCCATAACCCCCCTATATCCCCCCATAGCCCCCACAACCCCCTATATCCCCCCTATGGCCCCCATAACCCCCCTATATCCCCCCATAGCCCCCATAACCCCCTATATCCCCCCTATGGCCCCCATAACCCCCCTATATCCCCCCATAGCCCCCATAACCCCCTATATCCCCCCATAGCCCCCATAACCCCCTATATCCCTCCGTAGCCCCCATAATCCCCCTATACCCCCCACAGCTCCCCAACACCCCCCAAACGTCCCTATAGCCCCCCACAACCCCCCATAGCTCCCCAACACCCCCATATCCCCCCATAGCCCCCTATATGCCCCCATAGCCCCCCAACACCCCTATATCCCCCATAGCTCCCTGATAACCCCCCATAGCCCCCCCATAACCCCCTATATCCCCCCCATAGCCCCCCATAGCCCCCTATAGCCCCCCCATACCTAATCCCCCCCCAGGGCTCACTAATACCCCCTCCAATATCCCCACCTGGCCCCGCCCCTTCCCCTTGGCCCCTCCCCATGCAACCACACCCTATGTGACCCCACCCCCCGAAGTGACCACACCCCCCTTTGGCCCCGCCCCCTCCCACAGGGCATGTTCATCGTCCTGCTGCTGGGCTGGGTCTTCGTCCCCATTTACCTGCGGGCGGGGGGTGAGCGCCGGGGGGGGGGGGGGGGGCCTCTTGGGGGCGGGGCATAGTGGGGAGGGGCCTATGGGGGAGGGGCATCAAAGGGGGAGGGGCCTGGGGCACTTTGATGGGGGTGTTATGGGGGGAAAGGCTACCTTGGGGGTCTGGGGCCCATTTTGGAGGGGGGATTCCAAGGAGGGGGGGCACCCCCAAACTCCTGCGTCCCCTCCCCAACTCCTGCCCTCCCCATTCCTGGGTTCCCCCCCAAACTCTGGGGTCTCCCCAAAATCCTGTGTCCTCCCCCCCCCAAACTCCTAGGGTTCCCCCATTCCTTGGTCCCCCCCCATTCCTGGCCCCCACCATTCCTGGATTCCCCCCCATTCCTGGGTTGCCCCCCCCCCCCCATTATTTCATCCCCCCTCCATTCCTGGGTGTCCCCACAACCCCTGGGTGCCTCCCCCCAACTCGGGGTCCCCCCCCCCAGGTGTCGACGATGCCCGAATACCTGGGGAAGCGTTTCGGGGGGGGCCGGATCCAGCTGTACCTGGCGCTGCTCTCGCTGGGGCTCTACATCTCCACCAAGATCTCCGTATGGGGGCCAGGGGGGGTCAGGGGGGTTAGAGAAGCTATAGGGGTTTGGGGGGGGCACCTCCGTATAGAGGCCGGGGGACCCTCTCCAGGGGCTGGGAGTCCTCGGGAGGGTCTACTATAGGGTTTGGGGGGGACCCTGCAGGGGCTGGGGTAACCTATAGGGGCTGGGGGGGGTCTATAGGGGCTGGTGGACCTTCTATAGGGGCTGGAGGTCCTGGGGGGGGGTCTTCCATGGGGTTTTGGGAGGGGGTCCTATGGGATTTGGGGGTCTCTGTGGGGTCTGGAGAGCTCCCTATAGGGTCTGGGGGGGTCCCTATGGGGTCTGGGGGTCCCTACAGGCTCTGGGGGGTCCCTATAGCTCCCTATAGGTGCCCCCCCCCCCCGCAGGTGGACATGTACTCGGGGGCCATCTTCATCCAGGAGGCGCTGGGCTGGGACCTCTACGCCGCTGTGGGGGCCCTGCTGGCCGTCACTGCCCTCTACACCGTCACCGGTGGGGGCGGGGCCACGGGGGGCGTGGCCAGAGGAGGGGCGTGGCCAGATGGGGCGTGGTCAGAGGGGGCCGGGGCCCAGGGGGCTGGCATGCTGGTGGGAGCTAGTGGCGTCCGGGGGGGGGGGGGGGGGGGGCAACGAGGAGGGGCATGGCTTGTGTGGGTGGGGCATTGAAAGGTGGGGCTATGTGGGAGGGGCCTGAAGGGGTGGGGCCAGAAGGGGTGGGGCCCAAGAGGGGTGGAGCTGATGGGGCCCTGGGGCAAAAGGCGGGGCCTGATGGGCGTGGTCAGATGGGGTGTGGGAGAAGGGGCGGGGCCTAAGCGTGTGGGTTTCGAAGAGGCGTGGCCTGAACAAGGGGCATGGACGGGGCCTAGAGGTGTGGTCAGATGGGGGCGTGGTCTGAAGGGGGCGTGGCTAAAGTAGGAGGTGGGCTCACGCGTTGCTGGGACCTGGTGGCACCGGGGCAGGGTGGGTGGAGTTAAAGACCGTGGGCGGGGTCTGAGCGGGAAGAGGGTGTGGTCTGGTAATGGGAGGTTCCTGAGGGGGCGTGGCCTGATGGGCAGGGCGTGGCCTGCAGGGGGGCTGGCGGCGCTGATGTATGCAGATCTGGTGCAGACCCTCATCATCGTCGTGGGGGCCTCGGTCCTGGCCGGCTACGGTGGGACTGGGAGCACTGGGAGGGGGCTGGGAGCACTGGGAGGGGACTGGGGAGCACCTGGAGAAGATTGAGGGGGACTGGGAGCACTGGGAGGGGATCGAGGGGCACTGGGAGGCAACTGGGGAGTATTGGGAGGGACTGGGGGTCACTGGGGAGGTGTTGGAAGGGGACTGGGGGGCACTGGAAAGCACTGGGAGGCAGCACTGTAATGCTGAACTGGTCCTGCGCCTTGGGAGGCACTGGGCTGTACTGGGAGGAGGCAATGGGAGCCATGGCAAAGTACACTGTGCCTCCCCCAAGCCCCATGCTGGTCCTTACTGGTCCATACTGGGGACCCTGCAGCACTGGGTGCTGTGGGGGGCTATGAGGGGCTGGTGGAGCGTTACCCCCTGGCGCTGCCGCCCAACGTGACGGGTCCCTGCGGGCGTCCCCGTCCCGACGCCTTCCACCTCCTGCGACACCCCAGTACCGGGGACCTGCCCTGGCCCGGCCTCCTCCTGGGACTGGGCATCATCTCCGCCTGGTACTGGTGTACCGATCAGGTGGGACTGGGAGGCACTGGGAGGGGACTGGGGAGCACTGGGTGGGGATTGAGAGGTGCTGGGAGGAGAGTGGGAGGCACCGAGATGGAACTGGGAGGCACTGGGAGGGGACTGTGAGGTGCTGGGAGGGGACTGAGGAGCACTGGAAGGTACTGGGAGGGAAGTGGGAAGCACTGGGATGGGGTTGGGAGCCGCTGAAAGGTGCTGGGAGGGGATTGGGGGTGCTGGGAGGGGACTGTGAGGTGCTGGGAGGGGTCTGAGGGGCACTGGAAGGTACTGGGAGGGGAGTGGGAGACACTGGGATGGGGTTGGGAGCCGCTGGAAGGTGCTGGGAGGGGATTGGGGGTGCTGGGAGGGGAATCGGGAGGTGCTGGGAGGGGATTGAGGGGCACTGGCAGAGACTGGGAGGCTCCAGGAGGGGACTGGAAGGCACCAGGGTGGCACTGGGAGCACTGGGGAGGTGCACTGGGAGCAAATGGGGCGGTCTCTGTGCTCCCCCCCCCCAGTTACCATGGCAATCTTGCCTCCCCCCCAGGTGATCGTGCAGCGGTGCTTGGCCGGCCGCTCGCTGACCCACGTCCGCGCCGGCTGCGTCGTCTGCGGCTACCTCAAAGTGCTGCCCATGTTCCTCATGGTGCTGCCCGGCATGGCCGCCCGCGTCCTCTTCCCTGGTCAGCCGCCCCTCGGTCGCCCCGCGCCCACCCCACCTGCCCAAGATGGCCACCCAACACGGCCGCCACGTCTCCTTCCCCAGGGAAGCCCAGCTTGAGCCATAATTACCCCTACAGCCACCCCATGGCCACCCCGGTGCCCCCCCCCATCTTCCTTGACCAACCCAAGATGGTTGGCCGCCCAACGTGGCCGCCCAAGATGGCCCAACATGGCCGCCCAGCATGGCTGCCCAACATGGCCGCTCAAGATGGCTGCCCAAAGAAGCTACCCAAGATGGCTGCCCCTCAGGGCTACCCAAAATGGCTGCCCAACATGGCCGCCCAACCATGGTAGCCCAACATGGCTACCCAAGATGGCCGCCCAAGATGGCCGCCCAGCCCTCTTCCCCAGTGAGCCCCACAAGTGCCCCCCAACCCCCCAGATGCCCTATAGCCCCCCCGTGCCCCCCCCAACATCCCTATACCCCCCATAATCCCCCATAATCCCCCACGCCCCATAGGTCCCCGCCCCCAATCCCCCTATAGGTCCATAATCCAGCCCAAATTCCCCCGGGACACCCTATAGGAGCCCCCCGCCCCGCCCCTGTGATCCCCCTGTACTCCCACAGCCCCTCCTTAACCCCGCCCATAATCCCCCCTATCCCATAATCCCCCCTCTATCCCATAATGCCCCAATCCCGCCGTAATCCCCCATAACGGCCTCCCCTATCCCATAATTCCCCTATCCCCTAATCCCGCCATAATCCCCCCTATCCCATAATCCTCCCATATCCCATGGCGACCTCCTATAGCCCTTGACGCCCTCTATCCCCCAATCCCCCCATAATCCCATCTACCCCATAATCCCTTATATCCCATAATCCCCTCTATCCCACAACCCCCCATAACCCCGCCATAATCCCCTCTATCCATAATCCCATAGTTCCCTCTATCCTATATCCCCCTCTATCCCATAATCCCCATAATTCCCCCAGTCCCATAACCCCCCTCCCTCTCATAGTCCCCTCTATCCCGTAATCCCCTCTACCCCATAATTCCCCCTCCCATAATCCCCCTCCATCCCGTAATCCCATGTATCCCATAGTCCCCTCTATCCCATAATCCCATAGTCCCCTCTGTCCTGTAATGCCGTATATCCCATAATCCCCCTCCATCCCGTAATCCCATATATCCCATAGCCCCATCCCTCCCCTAACCCCCCCATCCCTCCCCTAATCCCCCTAATCCCGCCCGCCCCGCCCCGCAGAGGTGGTGGGGTGCGCGGACGCGCAGGGCTGCCGCCGCGCCTGCGGGACCCCCGTGGGCTGCTCCAACGTCGCCTACCCCCGCCTCGTCCTCACCCTCCTGCCCCCCGGTACGGCCCCCCCCCCCCGCCGCGCTATGGACCCGCGCCGCCGTTAGGGCGCGATTAGGGACGGAGTAGGGCGGTATGAGGGGCTACTAGGGCGTTGTTAGGGCGGTATTAGGGGTATGAGGGCGTTATTAGGGGCTATTAGGGCGTTATTAGGGCGTTATTAGGGGTATTAGGGTGTTATTAGGGCGTTATTAGGGGCTATTACTGCATTATTAGAGCGTTATTAGGGCTATTAGGGCGTTATTGGGGCGTTATTAGGAGTATTAGGGCGCTATTAGAGCGTTATTAGGATATTAGGGCGTTATTAGGGGCTATTATGGCGTTATTAGGGCGTTATTAGGGGTATTAGGGCGTTATTAGGGGCTATTAGGGCGTTATTAGGGCGTTATTAGGGCTATTAGGGCGTTATTAGGAGTATTAGGGCGTTATTAGGGCGTTATTAGGGGCTATTACTGCATTATTAGAGCGTTATTAGGGTTATTAGGGCGTTATTAGCAGCTACTAGTGCGTTATTAGGGGTATTAGGGCGCTATTAGAGCGTTATTAGGGTTATTAGGGCGTTATTATGGATATTAGGGTGTTATTAGGGGTATTAGGGCGTTATTAGGGGCTATTAGGGCGTTATTAGGAGTATTAGGGCGTTATTAGGGGCTATTACTGCATTATTAGAGCGTTATTAGGGCGTTATTAGGGGCTACTAGTGCGTTATTAGGGGTATTAGGGCGCTATTAGAGCGTTATTAGGGTTATTAAGGTGTTATTAGGGGCTACTAGTGCGTTATTAGGGCGTTATTTAGGGTATTAGGGTGTTATTAGGGGTATTAGGGCCGTATTACAGCGTTATTAGGTGCTACTAGTGCATTATTAGAGGTCATTAGGGGACGATTGGGGGTTACTAGTGGCTATTGGAAAGCTATTAGGGGGCTATTGGTGCACTCAGGGGTCATTAGGGGGCTATTAAGGGGCTATTAGTGCACTCTCAGGTTATTAGGTGGCTATCAGTGCACTCTTAGAGGTCATTGGGGGCTATTAGGGGCTAATAGCGGCTATTAGTGCACTCTCAGAGGGTATCAGGGGCTATTAGTGCGCTATTAGTGCACTCGGAGGTCATTGGGGGCTATTAGGGGGCTATTAGTGCCCTCTTAGGGTTATTAGGGGCTATTAGTGCACTCCCAGAGGTTATTAGGTGGCTATTAGTGCACTCTCAGGTTATTAAGTGGCTATCAGGGGGCTACCAGTGCACTCTTAGAGGTTATTGGGGGCTACTAGCAGCTATTAGTGCACTCCCAGAGGTTATTAGGGGGTTATTAGGGGCTATTAGTGGGCTATTAGTGCACTCCCAGAGGTTATTAGGGGCTATTAGTGCACTCCCAGAGGTTATTAGGTGGCTATTAAGGGGCTATTAGTGCACTCTCAGGTTATTAGGTGGCTATTAGGGGGCTACCAGTGCACTCTTAGAGGTTATTGGGGGCTATTAGGGGCTAATAGCAGCTATTAGTGCACTCCCAGAGGTTATTAGGGGCTATTAGTGGGCTATTAGTGCACTCCCAGAGGTTATTAGGGGCTATTAGTGGGCTATTAGTGCACTCCCAGAGGCCATTCGGAGTTTATTATGGGCTATTGGGGGGGTTCCCCATTCCACCCCCCCGTAACCCCCCTTCCCCCCCCCAGGACTACGCGGGCTGATGCTGGCGGTGGTCCTGGCCGCCCTCATGTCCTCCCTGGCCTCCATCTTCGCCAGCGCCGGAGCCCTCTTCACCCTCGACGTCTACCAGCGCCTGCGGCCCCGCGCCGGAGCCCGGCACCTCCTGATGGCCGGCAGGTTGTCCTTGGGGGGGGGGGGGGTAACACCCCGGTTGGGGGCGTGGGGGGCACCCACGGGTGACCCCAGGGGTCCCGCGCAGGCTGTGGATCGTGGCGATGGTGGGCTTGAGCCTGGCCTGGCTGCCGGTGGTGGAAGCGGCGCGGGGGGGGCAGCTCTTCGATTACATCCAGGCCATCGCCAGTTACTTGGCCCCCCCCGTCGCCGCCGTCTTCTTCCTCGCCGTCTTCGTCCCACGCGTCAACGAGCCCGTGAGTCTGGGGGGGGTCTTTTTTGGGGGGGGGGTGGTGGTGGTGGGGAGGGGGGACACCCAGGTGTTGGGGGGGGTGAAGGGGACCCACATGTTGGGGGGATGAAGAAGGGGATCCAGGTGTTGGGGGGGATGAAGAAGGGGATCCAGGTGTTGGGGGGGATGAAGGGGACCCCGGCATCCTGGCCCCCTTGTTACCCCCATTCCCATCAGCCTCCCCCCCCCCCAAAAAACAGGGGACCCCGGCATCCAGGTGGCTGACCCCCCCCCCCCCCTTCCCACCCCCCCAGGGCGCTTTTTGGGGTCTGCTGGGGGGCCTGGGGCTGGGCCTGGCCCGGCTGGTACCCGAATTCGCCTTGGGGACGGGGACGTGCGGGTCCCCCGGCCGCTGCCCCCCCCCTCGTTTGCGGCCTCCATTACCTCCACTTCGCCGCCCTCCTCTTCCTCGCCACCGGCCTCATCGTCATCGGCGTCTCCCTCTGCTACCCACCCATCCCTCGCCAACACGTGAGTCCTTTTTTTGGGGCGGGGGGGGGGACACACACGACGACACCCCAGATTGTTTGGGGGGGGGACCCAGATATCCGGCTTCCCGCAGCTCCACCGGTTGGTGTTCAGCCTCCGGAACAGCCGGGAGCCGCGGATCGACCTCGACCGACAACCGCCCAAGGACGGCGCCGGCGACGTCCAGCTCCAGGGTAAAGGGGCCCGTGGGTGCTGGGGGGGGGCCATGGGTGCTGGGGGGGGTCCCAAGGGTCTGGGAGGGGGCCCCTGGGTGCGGGGGGGGTCCCCAAGGGTCCGAGGACGGGTCCCATGGGTGCGGGGGGGTCCCATGGGTGCAGAAGACCCAGAACTGACCCCCCCACTCCTTCTTCCAGATGTGGAGGCGGAGCCAGCTGGCCAGGGGGTGGGGCCTGTCGGCCGAGGGGCGGGGCCGTCGGGGGAAAGGGGCGTGTCCGAGCCGCCGGCCCCGCCCCCCGAGGACCCGGTGTGGAGCCGGGTGGTGGACGTCAATGCCCTCATCCTGATGGCCGTCGCCTTCTTCCTCTGGGGGTACTTCGCCTGAGACCGCCCCCCCGCCGCCAAAACCTCCCCCGAAGGTGCTGAAACGCCCCCAAACGAGGGCAAAACCCCCCGTGCGACGTCAAAACGCCCCCAAACAAGGCCCAGCCGGCCCAGAGCGAGACCAAAACGCCCCCAAATCGGCCCAAAACTCTCCAAAATGAGCCCGAAAAGCCCCCAAATGAACCTCAAAAGCCCCCAAATGAGCCCCAAACACCTCGAAACCAAGCTAAGCAGCCCCAGATGCCCCCAAAGCGAGCCCAAAGCCTCCCAAATGATGTCAAAATGCCCCCAAATAAGCCAAAAAAGGCCCAGAGCGAGACCAAAATGCCCCCAAATGGGCCCAAACTGCCTCGAAACCAAGCTGATGAGCCCAAAATGCCCCCAAATGAGCCTGAAATATCCCCAAATGACTTCAAAACATCCCCAAATAAACCAAAACTGGCCCCAAATGAACCTGAAATGCCCCAAAATGAGATTAGAATAAAATGAGCCTGAACCCCTCTGAAACGCCCCCAAATCAGCCCAGAACTCCCCAAATGATGCCAAAATGCCCCTAAACAACCCCAATACGGCCCAAAATTCCCTCCAAAATGCCTCAAAATCCCCCCCAAACACCCCAAATTCCCCCCGAACGCCTCAAAATCCCACAAAATGCCCCAAATCCCCCCAAAGCGCCGGGAACGCACCGTGTCACCAAACTACACGTTTTTAGGAATGACCCCAAACTGGTGGTTTTTGGACCCATTGTCGAAAAATGGTGTTTTTTGCCCCTTCCCCCCGCCCCATTCTGGGGCCGTTTTGGATCAATCCGGAGAAGGGCGGAGCCGGTTATTGGGGGAGGGGCAGGGCTCGTCGCCCGGGGCCCCGCCCCCTGGCCCCGCCCAGTCGAGCTGCCATTCGTCGGGGGCCAGGAGGTGCCGCTGCGTCTCCCAACCGGCGGCCGCCAGCCCTGCGGGGCGGTGACATCACAGGATGACGCGCGTGACGTCACGGGACGTCAGACGCGATGTCACAAGACGTCACGCGACAACACGCAGCGACAAGCGGGGTGGGGAGGGTCGCGGGGGGCGACGCGCGACGAGGCGCGATGACGCGAGCGATGGCAGCGGGCGGCGGCACGTGACGCACGTGACGTCATCGGGGGAGACCTTAGAGGTCGCACCCGCGATGTCACAAGAGCACGCAATGACACGCGTGCTGACACAGGGGACCCAACGCCGCGACAGCGGAGGAGGTGACACGGCGTGACGTCACACACGCCGACCCGTGTCACGACACGGGGATGGCACACGATGACACGGGAGGTGGCGACCCCCCCCCCCGTGATGTCACAGAGGGGACGCGCTGCCACGCACGATGACACGGGGAGGGGGGACCTGGGAGGCAACACGTGACAACACGCGACAGCCCCGGAGAAAAAGGGGCGTTGGGGGGTGACACGTCCAGACACACGGTGACACGCAATGACACGCGATGGCCCGCGCGATGACACGTACCGCGCAGGAAGGTGGGGCCCAGCGTGCGCCAGAGGCGGGAGCTCTCGGCCACGACGCCCCACGGCACCGTCCCTGGCGCTGGGGGGGATGACACCCCGTTACTGCCCCGGGGACCCCAAAATCACCCCGGGGTACCCCAAAAATTGCCCCAGGGACCCCAAAATGAGCCCAGGGGACCCCAAAATGAGCCCAGGGACCGCAAAACTTGCCCCAGAGCACCCCCAACCCATCCCAGGGACCCCAAAATTTCCCCAGGGGGCCCCGAAGGACCCCCAAACCCACCCCAGGGACCCCCAAACCCACCTCATGGGACCCCAAAACTTGCCCCAGGATCCCCAAAATTGTCCCAGGAGACCTCAAAGCTAGCCCAGGCTCCCCAAAACGGCCCCAGAGCACCCCAAAAATTGCCCCAAGGACCCCCAAACCCACCCCAGGGACCCCAAAATTTCCCCAGGGGGCCCCCAAGGACCCCCAAACCCACCCCAGGGACCCCAAAAACCCACCGCACAGGACCCCAATTTGCCCCAGGGTCCCCAAAACTTGCCCCAGAGGAGCCCAAACCGCCCCAGGGGACCCCCAAACCGACCCCAACCCCCCCGGCGACTCACGGCAGCGCCGCAGGCGTTGCTGCAGCGGGCGCAGGGCAGCACCCATGGGTGCCCCCGGGGGCAGGTCGGGACCCAGCAGCTCCTCCAGCAGCAGGGCCTGGGCGCAGGCTCGTAGGGGGGTGTCGGGGGGGGCCCCCCGACGGAGACCCACCCCCACCCAGCCTAGGGAAAAAAAAAAAAAGGAGGGGGGGTGGGTGTCACCCAAATTCCTGGGTCCCTAGGGACACCCCCACCCCACATTCCTGGGTCCCTTCCCCAAATTCCTGGGTATCCCCCCCCCCCCAAATTCCTGCCCCCTCTCCAATTCCTGTGTGCCCCCCCCCAAATTCCTGGGCGTCCCCCCAAATTTCTGGGTGTCCCCCCACCCAAATTCCTGGGTCCCCGTCCCCAAATTCCTGGGTGTCGTCGTGTCATCCCCCCCCTTGGGTGCCCACCTTGGGAGGGGCGGAGCACGATGATGTAATCCTCGGTGCCGCATTCCAGCGCCTTCTTGAATTCGGCTTCGCTGGGGGGGGGTGACACGGACATCGGGGTGCCGTGTGCGTCCCCCCCGATGACACCGGGGTGTCACCCACCCCCCCCCCCCGACACCGGGGTCCCCTCACCTGTGGACCAGCCGGTGCAGGGGGGCACCCAAGTGGAGGGTGAGGCGGGTGCTGAAGCCTGTGGGGACAGCGGGTGACATCACGGTGATGTCATGGTGACGTCACGGTGACGTCAGGGTGATGCAACAGAGGGGGAATGCGGGGGGGGAACGCGGGGGGGGGACACGGGGGTGACACGTGGGGGTGTGACACAAGGGGGGGTGACACGGGGGGGTGTGACACGGGGCGTGGTGACACCGGGGTGACACGGGGGGGTGTGACACGGGGCGTGGTGACACGGGGCGGGGGGGGTGACACCGGGGGTACCCCGGTCCTCACCGGGCAGCAGCGGCTCGCGGGGGTTGACATCGTCAGGGCCGGGGACGACGACGACGGCGACTCCGCCTTCCCCGGTTGGCTGGGGCTGCCGAACCCCGCCCTGCCGGGCCCCGCCCCTCAAAGCCCCGCCCAGGGCGAGGCGGAGGCGGGGCCTGTTGAGGGTGGGGAGGCGCAGGGCCCCCAGCGCCCCCAGGTTGGCCCCCAGGTGGGTCCCCAGCAGCAGTGTCACCACCCCCCACGTCACCCTGTGACACCCCCCCCCAAAAATATCCCATCAGCCCTTGGGGCGGGGGGGGCGGGGCCTAAAATCTCCCATGAGCCTCTGGGGACACCCCTCCCCCCGGGGGCGGGGCCAAAACCTTCCCAGCAGCCCCTGCGGGGGGGGGAGGGGGGCCCAAATTTGCCCAGGAGACCCAGTCCACGAAGCCCCGCCCCCTTCCCTGTTAAGCCCCGCCCATCTCCTGCTACACCCCGCCCCTCTTCATTGAAAGCTGAGCTCCCAATCTTCTCCTGGAACACCCCAGAAAACCCCGCCCCCTCTGCTGCCCACGCCTCCTTCCTGAAGCCCCACCCCTCTCACTGACTCCCCGAGCCCCCGGCCTTCCCTTAAGCCCCGCCCCCAGCACAACTCCCCGCCTCACCGAGGCCCCACCTCTTCCCTTAAGGCCACACCCCTCCACAGGATCACATCCCCTCCACCTGACACCCCGCCCCCTTCCCAGAGGCCCCACCCCCTTCCTGCTGGCCACACCCCCCTTCTGGAGCCTCACCCCCTTCCCTGAGGCCACACCCCCCTCCCCAAAGCCACGCCCCCTCCCATTTCCTACAGCCTCTCAAGCCCTACCCCTTCCCCACAGACCACGCCCCCTTTCCCCGAGGCCCCGCCCCCTTTTCCCAGCATGCGCCGGGGCTCACCATGGCCGCCCCTCCAGCAGCGGCAGCAGCAGCAGCGCCAGCAGCAGCCCCGCCCCGTTCACCAGCGTCTCCTGCCCAGTCCCACCAGTATGACACCAGTAAGGCACCAGTAACCCCTGGCCACAACCCTCCCCCTGCCCCCATTGCCTCGCAGTTGCCCTCCCAGTGCTCCCAGTCCAGCCCAGATGCTCTCCCAGTCCCTCCCCGTGACCCCCAGTCCCCTCCCAGTGCTCCCAGTCCAAACCACTAGCCCTCCCAGTGCTCCCAGTCCAGCCCAGTCGGCCTCCCAGTCCCCTCCTCATTACCCCACTGCCCCCCCAGTCCCCTCCCAGTGCTCCCAGTACAAACCAGTTGCCCTCCCAGTGTTCCCAGTCCCACCTAGTGATGGGAGTGATGTCCAGTGATGTCCCAGTCCCTCCCAATCCCCTCCCAGTGCCCTCCAGTCCTCTCCCAGTCCCTCCCAGTGCCCCACCTGGCTGCTGTCCTTGGCGGCCACGTCGGCCATGTTGTCCCTCCGCGCCTGGTGCACGGCCAGCGCCGCCCGCGTGGCTCCGCCCGCCACGCCCACGATGCACTGGGGCGGGGGCACCCCTGTCACCCAGTGCCTCCCAGTATCCCCCAGCACCTACCCAGTACCTTCCAGTATCCCCCTACCGCCTCCCACTATCCCCTGGTGCTACTCCCAGTGTCCCCCAGTATTCTTCAGCATCACCCCAGTGCCTCCCAGTATCTCCAAGCATGTCCCTACCATCTCCCAGTATCATCCAGTGTCTCCCAGTGGCACCCCCAGAACCTCCCAATATTCACCATTATCCCCAACCACCAACCCAGTGTTCCCCAGCACCTCCCAGTATGTTTCAGTGCTTCCCAGTATCCCCTAGGATCACCCCAGTGCATCCCAATATCTCCAAATGCCTCTCAGTATCCCTTAGTAACACTCCAGTGCCTCCCAGTATCCCCAAGTGCCTCCCAGTATCCCCCAGCATCACCCCCGTGCCTCCCCGTATCCCCAAGCGACTCCCAGTATCTCACAGTACCTCCCAGTATCCCCCAGTGCCTCCCAGTATCCCCCAGCATCACCCCCGTGCCTCCCCGTATCCCCAAGCGACTCCCAGTATCTCACAGTGCCTCCCAGTATCCCCCAGCATCACCCCAGTGTTTCCCAGTATCCCCCAGTAACATTCCAGTGCCTCCCAGTATCCCCCAGCATCACCCTAGTGCCTCCCAGTATCCCCCAGTGCCACCCCCAGTACCTCCCAGTATCCCCCAGTGCCACCCCCAGTACCTCCCAGTATTCCCAAGTGCCTCCCAGTATCCCCAAGTGCCACCCCCAGTACCTCCCAGTATCCCCCAGTGCCTCCCAGTATCCCCCAGCATCACCCCAGTGCCTCCTGGTATCCCCCAGTGCCACCCCCAGAGCCTCCCAGTATCCCCCCGCTCCCCGCTCCCGCCCGCTGTGGGCGGGGCGGTGGGCGGGGCGGTGGGCGGGGCGTCACCTTGGCGGCAGCCGCCAGCGTCAGGAGGGCGGGGCCGGCGCGCGGCCAGGCGGGCGCCAGCAGCTCCAGCACGAGCGCCGCGTCGTTCAGCACGTCGGCCGCCAGCCTGGGCGGGGCCTCCGCGTCACGTGGGCGGAGGGGGCGGGGCCTCCCGCCGCCAGGGGAGGCGGGGCTTAGAGGGGGAGGCGGGGCTTTGGGGGGGCGGGGACTCACCGCCACTGCTTGGCCTCGCAGTCCAGGCGGCTCCTGGGGCGGGGGGGGGGGAGATCCCAGTGCTCCCAGTAACTCCCAGTCACCTTCCCCACTGGCCCCAGTCACCTCCCAGTAATGCCTAGTCACCTCCTCAGTGCTCCCAGTAACTCCCAGTCCACCCCAGTCACCTCCCCAGCGCTCCCAGTAACTCCCAGTCACCTCCCCAGCGCTCCCAGTAACTCACACTCATCTCCCCAGCACCCCCAGTAACTCACAGTGCTTCCCAGTAACTCCCAGTCACCTGCCCAGTGCTCCCAATAACTCCCAGTGCCTCCCGGCAACTCCCACTGACCTCCCAGGCCATCCCAATATCCTCCCAGTATACTCCAGTCCTCTCCCACTAACTCCCACTCATCTCCCAGTGCCTCCCAGTCTATCCCAGTATCCTTCCAGTGTATTCCAGTCCCCTCCCAGTGCCTCCCAGTCCGTCCCAGTGCTCACCCCTGGAGCCAGGCGAAGGTGATGCGGGTCACCATCCCCACCCCATCTGCGGGGGCACCGGTTTTGGGGTGAAAACTGGCAATTTTGGGTACGGGGGTGGATTCTGGGGTGAAACTGGGGGATTTTGGGGGTGCCGGATCAGATTTGGGGGTGAAATAGGGGGATTTGGGCGGTCCTGGGGTTCATTTTGGGGCCAGACTAGTAAATGAGTGTAAAAATGAAAGAGTTTGGGACCAAAATGGGAAATTTCAGGTTCAAAACTACGTTTGGGAGTGAAACGGGGGAATTTTTGGGGTAAAACCGAAACGCTTTGGGGTCAGCTGTGGATTTGGGGTTCCAAGAGGGATTTTGGGGTGAAACCGGGGGTTTTTGGGGTCGGGGACACGACACTCACCACGCAGCACCCAGGTGAGGGTGGCCCCGGTGACGGTGGCGGCGCTGTCCCCCACCCCCACGGCCTGGAGCACCGCCCGGGTGGCCAGGGCGCCCATCAGGGTGCTGCACAGCGCCTGCCCAGTGCTCCCAGTTACTCACCAGTCACCTCCCAGTGATCCCCAGCTGCCCCACCTCCCTCCCGGTGCTCCCTAATCCCTTCCCAGTAATCCTCAGCCCCCTCCCAGCACCTCCAAATCCCTCTCAGTGCTCCCACTACCTCTGCCGGTAGCACCCAGCCTCCTCCCAGTGCTCCCAGTACCCCTCCTGTTGGCTCCTAGTGCCCTCCTAGTGCTCCCAGTACCCCTCCCGGTGGCACCCAGCCCTCTTCCAGTGCCCCCAGCACCCCTCCTGTTGGCCCCAGTGCCCTCCCAGCCCCTCCCACTACCCTTCCCAGTAGCCCCCAATCCCCTCCCAGCCTCTCCCAGTGCTCCCACTAGCACCTGAAGAGCATCCCAGCACTGGTACTGGAGGTAGTCAGGGCTGACGCTCTCAGGGTACCCCTGTGGCAGCAGCACTTGCTGGGGTGGGGGGGGAAATGGGGAAGGGGGGGTATCAGGTACTCCTGGGACCCCAAAATTGCTCCTGGGATCCCCCCAAATCCCATTTGCCCCCCCGGACCCCCCTGTGCTCCATTACTACCCCCCCAGGACCCCCCAAAACCCCAAGAGCCCCCCCCAGCACCCCATTAGCCCCCCCAAATCCTCCCAGGACCCCATTACCTCCCCCAGCACTCCAATATCCCCCCCCAGGACCCCAGTAGCCCCCCCAACCCCATCCCAAGCCCCCATTAGACCCCCCCCAGGCCCCCAATAACCCCTCCTAATCTCCCCTAGGACCCCAATATCTTCCCTAGGACCCCCCCCAGGACCCCATCACCCCCCCGCAGACCCCAATAACCCCCCCTAAACCCCCCCAGGCCCTCACTAAACCCCCCAGGACCCCATTAACTCCCTCCCAAGTCCCCATTAGCCCTCCCAAATCCTCCCAGGACCCCCCCCAGACCCTCACTACCCCCCCCCGGGACCTCAATAACCCCCCAGGCCCTCACTAACCCCCCCAGGACCCCAATAACCTCCCAGAGAACACCATTAGCCTCCCCTAGGACTCCATTAGCCCCCCCCAGGCCCTCACTATCCCCCCCAGGACCCCAATAACCCCCCCCAAATCCTCCCAGGCTCCCATTACCCCCCCCCAGCCCCCCAATATCCCCCCCCCGGCCTCTCACGGCGGCAGCGCGGCGCAGGCAGGAGTGCGAGCAGGCGCCGGGGGGGACGAGGCGCTGGAGCCCCCCCCGGGGACCCTCCCGGTACCGGGCGGCCTCCCGGGAACCCCACAGCTCCCGGCAGAGCGGGGGGGGGTCCTGGGGGGGCTCTGGGGGAGGGTGGGGGGGTCCCAGCCCCCCCCCGGGACCCTCCGGCCGCTCCATCCCGCCACCGGCTGGGCCTGAGGGGAAGGAAAGGCCGGGGGGGGTGAGGCCTGGTCGGGCAGCGCGCTTCCGGCCGGCGGGCTAGGCCGGTGGTCCGCCAGGTGTCTATGGTCTTCGTTGAGGTGGGTTGGGACCGAGGTCCTCCGCGACTCTATGGTCTGAGAATGGGACGGTCTAGGGGGGAGGTCCTCCGCGACTCTATCATCTAAAGGCGGGGGACGGTCTGGTAAGGCGGTTCCGCCAGCTCTGTGGGCTCTGCTGGGACAGTCTAAGAAGGAGGTCCTCCAACTCGATGGTCTCCCGTTGGGGCACTCTACGAGAGATGTCCGCCAGATCTCTATGGTTGCCCGCGTGTCGCCACATCTCTACGGTTCCAGGGGACGCTCTAGACCCACGCAGCCTCTATGGTCATGTGGACACTCTGGTGCCTCTTCCCCTCCCCTCTCTATGGTACCATGGGATGCTCGAAACTGCCTCCCCCTGCCTCTATGGTCACGTGGCCCCTCTGGAACCTCTCCCCCCCCCCCCCCCATCTCTATGGTCTCCCCCCACCCTTGGGTGACCACAGCCCCCCACCCTGGACACCTGGGTCCCCCCAAAACGCAACCACGGCCACAGCTCCAAGCGCTTTATTGGGTGGGATGGTGGGGGGGGGGATGGGGGCGGGACCACCCATAGGTCACCACGGGGCACCCATGCGACACCACAGGGTTCAGCTGACACGGACACGAAGCCAGTTGGAGTCCTCCAAGGTGGTGCTGACCCACCTCCAGGACCTGCGCTTGACCATGGGGCACCCATGGGTGCCGTGGGGCACCTATAGGTCTCATGGAGCACCCATGGGTGCCGTGGGTCACTATGGGGCACCTATAGGTCTCATGGAGCACCCATGGGTGCCGTGGGTCACTATGGGGCGCCTACAGGTCTCATGGAGCACCCATGGGTGCCGTGGGTCACTATGGGGCACCTATAGGTCTCATAGAGCACCCATGGGTGGTTGACGATCACCACGGGGTTCAGCTAACGCAGACACAGAGGAAACCATGGTCCTCCAAGGTGGCGTTGACCCACCTCCAAGACCCATGGTTGGACAGGGAGCACCTGCTGTTGACCGGGTAGCACCCATGGGTGCCATGGGGCGGCGGTGGGGCTCAGCTGATGTAGACGCGGTGGAAGTCGTGGGCGCCGAAGGCGGCGTTGCACTTGGGGCACTTGCGCTGGCGGGTGTCGTAGCGGCTCTTGACGCACTCGAAGCAGAAGACGTGGAAGCACTTGGTGAGGACGGCGTCCTTCTTGCGGGCGTTGCAGCACGGGCAGGTCAGGCGGGCCTGGCGGTGGGCGGGAGACACGGACAAGATGGCCGTCAGCCCCACGGTGGCACCCTGTCAGCCGCCTGGCACCCGTGGGTGCTTCGGGCCCACCCATGATCTTCCAAGCCCACCCTGAGGTCCTCCAAGCCCAACGTGAGGTGGTGGAGAGGCAACGGGAGGGCGGGACAAGGTGGTTGTTGGCCCCGTGGTGTGAGCTGTAGCACCCATGGGTGCTCCAGCTGCACCCAAGGTCCTTCAACTGCCACTCAAGGTTCTCCAAAGCCACCCAAGGTCCTCCAACCCCATCACAAGGTCTTCCAGCCCCCTCCAAAGTCCTCCAGCACCCATCCATGGGTCCTCCAACCCCACCCGAAGTTCTCCAGCACCCACTCATGGGTCCTCCAACCCCACCCAAGGTCCTCCAGACCCACCAGAAGGTCCCTGGACCCCTTCCAAGGTCCTCCAGCACCCACCCAAGGTTCTTCAGCTGCCGTCTAAAGACCTCCAACCCCATGCAAAGTTCTCCAGCGCCCACTCATGGGTCCTCCAACCCCACCCACGGTCCTCCAAGCCCCATCCAAGGCTCTCCAGCTCTCCACTGAAGTTCTCCAACCCAACCGCAAGGTCCCCCAGCCCCTTCCAAGGCTCTCCAGCCACCTTGCCCAGCAGCAGGGAGCCTTGGGGGAAGGCGTGGGTGCCCCCCCCAGCCCTGCCCAGCCCCCCGGCACCCATGGGTGCCGCCCCCGCCCCGCAACCGTACCCGATACTCCTTGATCTCCTCCTGGAGGATCTGGTCGGCGTCGGCGTAGACCTCCACCTTCCGCTGCTTCTCCAGCTTCCGCCGCAGCCGCGACAGCTCCTCCTGCCACACGGATTGGGGGGGGGTGATGACCCACGGTGGCACCGTGGGTCTGTATAGACTCCCTATAGCCCCCCATAGAACCCCTATAGGCCCCAACAGAACCCCTATAGGGCCCTGCAGACCCCCTGTAAGTCCCTGCAGACCCCCTATAGGGCCCCCCCAGAGCCTCTATGGGAGCCACGACCCCCCTGTAGGGCCCCATAGACCCCTAGAGAGCCTCTATGGGTCCCACAGACCTTCTATGGAAACGCCCTGTAGATCCCCACAGAACCCCTTATAGGCTCCTACAGAACCCGCTTCATCTTCTTTAGATCCTCTATATGACCCTGTAAAGCCCCTACAAAGCCCCCCTGCCCCACACCACCCCATAGCACTTCACAGAACTCCGTAAGGACCCCCCACCCATCCCATAGCCCCATATATTCCCCCCCAGGTCCCCTATAGAGCCCACAGAGTGCCGTAGGGACGCTATAGAGTCCCTTTATTGTTCCTGGACCAGCCCATAAGGCCCCCCAGGGCCTCCACAGCACCCCACACAGCCCCCACAGAGCCCCGTAAGGACCCCCGACCCATCCCACAGCCCCATATATTCCCCCCCAGGTCCCCTATAGAGCCCATAGGATGCCGTAGGCACCCTACAGAGTCCCCCAGCCTCCCCGAACAGCCCCATAGGACCCCTTACAGCCCCCACAGCACCCTCCACAACCCCAATAAAGCCCCATAAGGACCCCCCAGCGGCCCCCCCTCATACTCCCCCCCCATGGATGCCATAGGCTTCCCACCTGGGCCCGTTTGAGGCTGAGGGATTCCTTATCCTTGGCCGCCCGGTTCTCGGCGGCGCAGGCCTGCAGCTCCCGTAGCCGAGCCTGGACGTGCTCCCCTTGCGCCCGCAGGTCCTCTGCCAGCTGCGCCGCCTCCACCGCCTGCGCACCCCCGGACGTCTGGGTCACCCCCCCTCGGTCCCGACATCGGGGGGGTCCCCGTCGTGTCCCCCCACCCCCCAAATCCCACCGCCTCGGTGCTGGGGTCCCACTCCCAAGAGTCCCCCCACCCTGACACCAGGGTCCCCAGGGCTGAGTTTCCTTCTCCCGGACACATGGGTCCCCCCAAACACTTGGGTGACCCCCCCGGATACCTGGGTGCCCCCCTTGGGTGCCCCCCTCCTCCCCCACTTCCCACCTTTCTCTTGTTGAGCTCCAGGGCCTGGGAGCGAAGGGCCAACTCCTTCTCCACGGCCGCCAAACTGCTCTGCAGCCCCCGCTCCTTCTCCTCCAGCTTCTGCACCACCAGCAGCTGGGCGTCCACCTGGGGACAACACCCCCCACCCCGTCATGGACGTCTGGGTCCCCCCCATCTTGGACACCCACGTCCCTACAGGCCCGGACACCAGGCTGACCCCCAACCCAGACGCCCGGGTTCCCCCCCGAACGCCTGGGTCCCACCACGACCTTGATGGTGAGAACCTCCTCCACCACCTCATCCTTCTCTTGGCCGACTGGGTTCCTCCAACCCCCCAACCATCTTGGTTCTCCTGGACCCCCACGTCCCCCCGGACCTCCCCGAAGCCCTGGGTCCTCCCTGACCGCCTGGGTCCCACCACAACCTTGATGGTGAGAAGCTCCTCCGCCACCTCATCCTTCTCTTGGCCAACGGGGTTCCTCCAGCCCCCCGACCCCCTGGACCCCCACGTCCCCTTGGACCTCCACGAACGCCTGGGTCCTCCCCAGACACCTGGGTCTCACCTGGGCCTTGAGGGCGAGGACCTGCTCGGCCAACTCGTCCTTCTCCTCCCGCAGCAGCTTGTGGATCTGATTGGCCTTGATCCGCTCCGACATCAGCTTGAAGTTGGCGTCGTCCTTCTCCCGCAGCTGCTGCAGCAGCCGCAGGTTCTGCTCCTGCATGTCCTCGAAGGCCTGGCCCGTCACGTCCATCTCCGACAGCAGCGCCTCCTCCTCCTGCTCCGCCCCCCCCGGGGTGACACGCCCGCCGTGAGGTCACCCGCCACCCCCCCGTGACATCATCACCCGCCACCCCTCCCAACGCCTTCATCCCCGCCGCCCTTCCCCGCCTGGCGTGGCCCGGAACGCGCCTATGACATCACAAACCCGCTTCGTGGCGTCACCGAACGCGCTCCTCGGCACACACGGCACGCCGGTGATGTCACAAGCCCCGCCCCACCCTCCCGTGTGACGCACGCTTGCCACCGGCCACCTACGCGTCGTGGAGCCAAAACGCCCTCGTGACATCACGGCCGCCGCCCGGCAGCCCTGAACGCTGCTCCGCCCCGCCCCGCCCACCGCGGGCGTTGCCCCTCCCGGCCTTCTATGAGCCAACGAGAGCGCGCTTATGACCTCACAAGCTACGCCCCTGACGCCCTGCCTTACCAAGCCCCGCCCACCCCGCCTCCCCCGAAAACCGCGCCCCGCGATCCCCTCCCCGGCCCCACCCCTCCCTCCAAGCCCCGCCCACCTGCTTGGTGGCGGCCAGCTTGCGCTGCAGGTGCTCGATCTGCTCCTCGGCCTGGCGCAGGCGCCGCAGGGCCTCCTCGTCCGCCAGCTTCTTGCTCTCCCGCCGCTCCCGCTCCTCCAGCTCCCGCGCCCGCCCCGCGCAGCTCCTCCGCCTGCCGGCCCGTGACGTCACCCGCCCCCGCCCGCGGACGCCCCGCCCGGCCCCGCCCCAGGGAGGAACCGCGGCGGGTTGGCCCCCGCGACGTCGCCGCGCCAGGGAGCGAGGTGAGGCAAGCGCGGGGGGGGGCAATCGCGCGAGGTAACGGCGTGAGGTAACGGCGTGAGGTAACGTAACAGCGTGAGGTAACGGCGTGAGGTAATGACGCGAGCTAATGGCGTGAGGTTACGGCGTGAGGTAATGGTGTGAGGTAACAGCGTGAGGTAACGACATGAGGTAATAGCATGAGGCAACGGCGTGAGGTAACGGCGTGAGATAATGACACAAGCTAACGCCGTGAGGTAATGACACGAGCTAACAGCGTGAGGCAACAGCGTGAGGTAATGGTGTGAGGTAACAGCGTGAGGTAATGACACAACTAACAGCGTGAGATAACAGCATGAGGTAATGACACGAGCTAACGGTGTGAGGTAACAGCGTGAGGTAACAGCGTGAGGTAATAATGCAAGCTAACAGCGTGAGGTAATCACACGAGGTAAGGGCGTGAGTTAACAGCATGAGGTAACGATGCCAGCTATCGCCGTGAGGGAACAGTGGGAGAGGATGATGTGAGGTCATGGCGTGAGGGAATGGGGTGAGGTTACAGCAAAAAGCAGTGGTGCGTGAGGTAATCACACGAGGCAATGGCGTGAGGTAACGGGGCGAGGTAATAGCGTGAGATAATCACGTGAGGTAAGGGCACGAGGTAATATGGTGAGGTCATCGCATGAGGCAATAGCGTGAGGAAAGCGCACGAGGCGATGGCGGGAGGAAAGGGCGTGAGGTGAGGGCGTGGGAGAACGGCGCGGGAGAACGGCGCGAGGTCGTCGCGCGAGGGAGCGGCGGGAGGGAGCAGCGTGGGGTAACCGTGAGGTAATGGCGGGAGGGAGCGATGCGAGGGCCCGGCCTGAGAGAGCGGCGGGGGAGCTCGGCGTGAGGGAACGTGCGTTAGCGTGCCGTTAGCGTGCTTTAGCATGTTAGCATGCCATTGGCGAGCACTAACATGTAATTAGCATGCATTACCATGCGTTAACATGCAGTTAGCGTGCATTAACATGCAGCTAGTGTGCATTAACATGCCATTTGCGTGTGCTAGTGTGCATTAATGTGCCATTAGAATGCATTAGCATGCCGTTAGCGTGCCTTAACACGCCGCCAGTGTGCATTAGCAAGTATTAACACGCACTTACCATGCGTTAGCATGCATTAACATGACATTAGTGTGGGCTAGCGTGCATTAACATGCTATTAGCATGCATTAGCATGCTGTTAGCATGCATTAACACGCCACCAGCGTGTGTTGCTGCACATTAACAAGCAGTCAGTGTGCATTAGCATGGCCTTAGCGTGCATTAACGTGCCATTAGCACGTTAGCATGCTGTTATTGTGCCTTAACATGCCGTTAGCGTGTCTTAACATGCATTAACATGTCATTAGCAGGTGTTAACGTGCATTAACACGCCGTTAGCACGCATCAACATGCCATTAGCACGTTAGCATGCCGTTAGTGTGCTGTTAGCGTGCATTAACACGCCATTAGCATGTATTAATGTGCGTTAACATGCTGTTAGCGCACGTTAACGTGCATCAACATGCCGTCTGCACGCGTTAGCATGCCGTTCGCCGCGCATTAACATGCCGTTAGCGTGTTCGGGTGCCGTTCGCGTGCCCTGACCTCAGCCTTGCTCTTCCTCTCGGCCGCCATCAGCTGCACCTTGTCCCGCTGCTCCTTGGGCGCCGACTTGTACATGTCCAGCAGCAGCTTCATCTCCTTCTGGCTCTCCTGTGCCTTCCTGCCCCCCCACCACGTTTGCATCTCATTTGCATCTCGCCTCTGCGAAGGCTCCTCACTCTCCCCCCAGGATCTGCCCCCTGAAGTGCCTCAGGTCCCCCTACCTGCCCCCCAGCCCCACCAAACCCACCCAAAACTACCCCCCACCCCTTCAGTGCCCCCCCCTCAATCCCATAAACAACCCCTGGCCCCCTGAAACCCCCCCAGCAACCCTAAAACAGCCCCCAGCCCCCCCATAACAGCCTCCAGCCCCCCAGTAACCCCCTAGAACAGCCTCCAGCCCCCCCAGGACCCCCATAACACCCCCCTGCCCCCCAAAAAACCAGCCCCGCCCCCCCCCCTTACTTGAGCTCCGCCCGCAGCTGCTTGAGGACCTCCGAATCCTTTTTCTTGGGCTCGTCGGGGGGGCCCTTGGGACGCTCCCGCTCCCGCAGCCGCTCCCGTTCCCGCTCGGGACCCCCCCGCGAAGCTCCGGGCCGAGGCGGGGCCGGGGGCGGGTCCTTGGCGCGGGGTGGGGGGGGGCTGCGCCGGGGGGGGCGGGGCAGGGGCGGGGGCCGGTGGGGGGGCAGAGGCGGCGACGGGAGGGGCAGGCTCCTCCTCTTCAGGCAGTCGTCGTGGGGGGGCCGCTTCGGGCGGGGCGGGTGTGCCGGCTGCCTCCCGCTTGGGCTCAGGGGGGGTGGGGCCTGATGGGGCCCCGCCCTCTTCTTCCTTGATGGGGGTGGGGCCTGCCCCCCCCCCCACTGCCAGCGGCGGCGGTGGTGGTCTCCTCCGGGGGGGCGGCGGTGGCGGCGGTTGGGGGGGGTGGAGGGGGCGGGGCGCTGCCTTGAGGGGGTGGGGCGCCGCTGGCTTGGAGGCGGAGCTAGAGGAGGGAGGGTGGAGTCAGCAAGTCACACCCATGAGAAGGGAGTGACATAGCCCTTTTAAGAGCACACACACGCCCCTCCAAGCCCCGCCCTCTTTGTGGGGTCCACCCATACAACGCTTTTCAGGCCCCACCTCGTTAAACACTCCCCAGGCCTCGCCCTCCCAAGCCCCGCCCCGTTAGCGAGGCCCACCTCAGCACCCACTGTCACACCCCTTTTAAGACCCTGCCCCCCTTAAAAAAGCCAACAGCCAATTGCAAGGCTGCACTCCCTCAGGCTGGCCCCACCCCCCTTAAAACGGCCACACCTCCTATGGGAAGGCGGGAAACCACTGCCCAATCCCCTCCCAGGGGCTGGCCCCGCCCCCTCACCCCCACCTCCTTAAAGGGGCTACACTACCCAATTCTCATGGAGTGACGGGGTGGGGCCGGGGCTGCCCCACCCTACTCCCTTAAAGTGGCCCCACCCCCCACCTCCTTAAAAGGGCTACACCACTCAGTCCTCATTGAGTGATGGGGCGAGGCCGGGGCTGCCCCACCCCACTCCCTTGAAGAGACCACACCCCCCGCGAGGCCCCGCCCACCTTGTTGATCTCGGCCTGCACCTCCCGCAGCTTCCGCTTGTAGCGCTGGACGTCGCCCTTGAGCTGGTGGTTGTGGTTCTGCAGGCTGCTGATCAGGTGCCGCATCTCCCGGTTGATGGGGCCTGCGGGGGCGGGGCAGGGCGTGGGGGGAGGACCCGGGTGTCGGGGGGGCGGGGACACAGCCCGTGTCCAGCCCCACCCCCTCCCTTTTCATGTAGGGTCATAGAGACCGCGGGGGGAAGAGGGAGCAGAGCGGCCTACGGTGCTGCGACCATAGAGTTGGGGGGTGGGGGGGTGCGTGGACCATAGAGCAGTGGGAGGAGCAGGCCGGAGCAGCCCCAAACGCACCACGGAGCTCTGGGAGGACCACCCCAGAGCGTCCCCAGCCCAGCCCAGCCCGACCCTCCGCAGCCCCTCTCTCCCGCTCTCTACGGCCCCACGCCCCGGCGGGTCCTCCAAGGGGGTTTTGGTGGCCGTGGGTCGCGCCGTGGGTCTCACCCGCCTGCTCGTTGGCCGCCAGGTTCTGCTCAAACTCGATGCGCAGCATCTCGTACTCCTTGCGCACCTGGGCCAGCGTGTCCTCCAGCTGGATCACCTCCGTCCGCAGCCGCTTCTGCACCCCCAGCTCGTCACTCTGCCCCCGGGGGGGGGGGACGCGGAGAGGGGACACGGGGACATGGAGGATGTAGGGGACGTGGAGGACACGGGGGACGTGGAGGACATGGGGACACAGAGAACATAGAGGACGTGGGGACACGGAGAATATGGAGAATGTGGAGGAAATGGGGACACGGAGGACACGGAGAACGTGCAGGAAATGGGGACACGGAGGACATGGAGAACATGGAGGACATGGGGACACCGAGAACATAGAGAACATGGGGACATGGAGGACAGAGAACGTGGAAGACATAGGAACATGGAGAACATGGAGGACATGAATAACGTGGAGGACATGGGGACAAAGAAAATACAGAAGACATGAAGGACGTAAATGACACGGAGAATGTAAAGGACATGCAGAACGTAGAGGACATGCAAAACATAGAGGACACGGAAAACGCGGAGGCCATGGGGACATGGAGGACACGAGGACATGGAGAACGTAGAGGCCATGGAGAACAGAGGCCACGGGGGCACGGAGGATGTGGAGAACACGAGGGAGATGGGGGACATGGGGGACGCAGAGAAGTGGGGGACACGGACAGGACAATGTGGAGGACACAGGGGACGCGGGACACATAACACAGGGGACACGGAGGACACGAGGGACGTGGGGGACACGGAAACATGGAGCACATGGGGGACAGGGACACACAGGCATGTCAGTGTCACTGAGGCGACCATCTTGGATGGCCATGAACTGGACACGCCATGACACCCCCCTGACCCCCAGGACCAACAGACACCCTGCGGAGCCCCAAGGATACTTGAGGACACTTGGGGACACCTTGGTGACATCACGACCCACCTCCATGTTCTCACTATGATGGAGGTGGCCATCTTAGATGGCCAACAGCCGGACGCCGTGATGTCCCATGACCCCCAGAACCAATGGGACACCCCAGGGAGCTCCAAGGACGCTTGGGGACACCTTGATGTCATCAAGAGCCACCTCCACGTTCTCAATATGACGAAGGTGACGATCTTGGATGGCCAACAGTTGGATGCCGTGACATCCCATGACCTCCAGGACCAACGGGACACCCCGGGGAACCCCCAGGAGCCTTGGAGACAGCCAAGGCCACCTCGGGGACACGTCCCCTCACCTCCATGTGCTCGATGTGGCGCAGGTGGCTGTTCTTGGTGGCCAGGAGCAGGGCGCGGGGCCTCGTCCAACTGCGTCTTCACTTGGAGGCTCTCGTGGTAGAGGAGGGAGAACTGGGACTCGCAGCACCTTGTACTCCAGCGTCTCCTTCACCGCCTCCTCCGGCAGCGAGCGCAGGGCCACCTGCGGGGACCGTCCCCAGCCGTGTCCCCTGGTGTCCCCGATGTCGTGTCCCGTCCCCCCCTCCGCCCCCATCGCCATCATCCCCTGGAGCTCCCAAATGTTCTCGCTGTCCTTCTGGGTCCCCAAACGTCCCCTTTTTGTGCCTCTATGGCTGCGCCGTGCCGTCGGCGTCACCCCTCTTGCCGCCAAATGTTCCCAGTGTTGACAGTGTCCTCCCCGCGTCCCTCAGGGTCCCCTGCGACCCCCCCGGCCGTGTCCCTGCTGTCTCCAACGTCCCTGATGTTGCCGATGACCCCGATATCCCCCACATCCCCGATGTCCCCAACGCCCCCAAGTCCCTCGTGTCGCCCACACCCCCAACGCCCCCCACGCCCTGATGCCCCCAGTGTCCCCAGTGTCCCCAGCGATGTCCCCGTGTCACCTTGAGGCGCTCGTGGCCGCGCACGGCCTGTTGCAGCTCCTGCTGCAGCTTCTCCAGCTCCGCCATCCGGCTGTTGGCCAGCTCCTGGTTCCCCTCCAGCTCCGCGTTCAGCATCTCAAACTGGGGAGGGAAGGGGGAGGTCACCCCAAAACCCTGGGGTCACCCCAAAACCCACTGACCCCCCCAGACCCCCCTCGGACCCCCCCAAACCCATCCCAAGCCCCCCAGCGCTGTGTTCAGCATCTCAAACGGGGAGGAGGGGGTCACCCCAAAACCCTGGGGTCACCCCAAAACCCACTGACACCCTTAAATGCACCTTGGACCTGCCCTGGACCCCCCCAAACCCATCCCAAACCCCCCAGCTCTGCGTTCGGCATCTCATAAACTGGGGGCCCTTTCCTCTAAATCCAGGGGTCACCCCAAAAAGCACCGACACCCCCAGATCCCCCCCAAGTGCTTCCAAACGTGTCCAAGGGACCCCCAAAGTCCCGAAAACCCTTCAGGACCACCCCAAACTCCCCAGAACCCCCCAAACCTGCTCAGGCTCCCCCAACCCCACCTCAATGTACCCCCCAACCCCCACATGCGCCCCCAAACTCCCCCCAGGGACCTACTTGAATCCCCCAAATCCCCCCAGGGGCCCCCAAACCCCCTCAGGTCCCCCCCAGGGGTCCCCCAACACCCCCTAAGAACCCCCAAACCCCTCCAGACCCCTCCCAGAGGTCCCCAAGCCCCTCTCAAATCCCCACCCCCCACCCCCCAGACCCTCCCAGGGTCCCCCCAAAGGAGCCCAACCCCCCAAGTGACCCCCAAAGCCCCCCCAGACCCCCCCCCCCAATACCTTCTGCATACTGAGGGTGATCTGCCCCCCCTGGAATCCTCCGGAGCTGCCGGAGCCGTAGGAGCCCGAGGTCAGCTGGGGACACGGGGACGTTAGGGACACCAGGGACACCCCAAAGACATCACGGGCACCCCAGGGATGTTGGGGACACCCTGGGGACACTGGACACACCCCATGGACACCAGGGATGTTGGGGACACCCCTGGACACACCCCATGGACACCAGGGATGTTGGGGACACCCTGGGGACATTGGGGGCACCCCGGGGACACTAGGTACGTTGGAGGCACCCCAAGGATATCGGGGACATCTCAGGGACTTCAGGAGCACTGGGGACACCCTAGGGATGTTGGTGACACCCCAGGGATATTGGTGGCACCCCAGGGGACATCAGGGACACTGGGGGACAAGCTGGGGATGCTGGGGACACTGGGGACAGCAGGGAGACCCCAGGGGATATCAGGGACAACCAGCAACATGGGGTGACCCCAGGTGACACGTGGTGATGGCAAGTGGCACGAGGTGACCCCAAGTGACGTAGAGGGACCCCAAGTGATCCCCCCAGTGACACGGGGGGACCCCCAAGTGCCAGAGACCAAGGGTGGTGGCCCCTCACGGAGCGCTGGGGCTCCTCAGAGCCCGGCAGCGGGTTGGGGGACGTTAGGGACACGGCGGCCACCCTCGGGGACACCGCTGGGGACGCGGGGGTCACCTGCTCGAGGGCCTCGGCGAGGTGGCGGTCGAGGCGTCCCTCGCGCTTGCGCAGCTTGGCGCTGTCCCACTGCAGCCCCTCCACCGTCGTCCCCATCTCCAGCACCTTGGTCTCAGCCGAGGTGGCCTTGTCCTGCAGCTCGGCCAGCTGGGGGGGGGACGGACACGACATGGGGACGTTGTGGGGACAGCGTGGGGACACCCACAGTACGCCGTCAGGGGAACCCACAGCACCCCGTGGGGATCTTAGCCACGATCATCTCGTGGGGACATCAACTGTGTCACTCTACAGGGACATCGGCCGTGGAACCGCATGGAGATGATGGCCGTGTCATCCCATGGGGACATTGGCCACAGAACCCCACGGGGACATCGGCCGCGGAACCCCACGGGGACATCGGCCGCGGAACCCCACGGGGACGTTGGCCACGGAACCCCACGGGGACATCGGCCACGGAACCCCACGGGGACATCGGCCACGGAACCCACGGGGACACACGGAACCCCACGGGGACATCAGACATGGAACCTCATGGGGACATTGGCCACGGAACCTCATGGGGACATCGGCCACGGAACCCCACGGGGACATCAGCCATGTCATCCCATGGGGACATCGGCCACGGAACCCCGTGGTGACGTTGGCCACGGAACCTCATGGGGACATCGGCCACGGAACCCCATGGGGACATCAGCCATGTCATCCCCATGGGGACATCGGCCACGGAACCCCCCATGGAGATGATGGCACTGCCACCCCACGGGGACCCCAACAATGTCACCTCGCGGGGACTCGAACCACGACACCCCGTGGGGTTGATGGCCACGTCACTCGTCCTCGGGACGTCAAACCGTGTCCCCCCCCGGGGATGACGTCCCTCTCCTCCGCCACTGGGGACGTGAGAGCGCCACTGGGACATCGTGGGGACAACCCCACCCCCTTGCCCAGTCCCTCCCAGTGCTCCCCAGTGCCTCCCAGCACCCCCCTAATCCCCTCCCAGTGCCCCCTAACCCCCTCCCAGTCTCGCCCAGTCCCTCCCAGTGCCACCAGTTCTTTCCAGTACTCCCCAGTCCCCTCCCAGCGCCCCCTAATCCCCTCCCAGTCCCCTCCCAGCGCTCCCAGTACCTCCAGGGAGACGCGGTGGTGTTTCTCCTGCAGCTGGAGGGTGAGGTCCTGCAAGCGCCGGTGCTCCCGCAGCAGCTCCCGCAGCAGCGCCCGTCCCGCCTCCGCCAGCTCCGCTGCGGGACCCCAGGTGTCTGGGGACCACCCTGACCCCCCCGGGACCCCCCCCCAGCACCCACCCAGACCAAGGGACCCAGGCGTCCGGGCACCCTGACCCCCCCCCAATCCCTCAGGGACCCCCCCCGCCCCCAGCACCCGCTGACCCCGGTGTCTGGGTGCCCCCCAAAAAGGGGACCCAGGTGTCCCGCTGACCCCCAAAATAAAGACCCAAACATTCGGGTGTCCCCAAATAAGGACTCGGGTGTCTGGGTGACCCCAAAAAAGGGGACCTAAGCATCTGGGTGAGCCCCAAAATGAGACCCAGACATCCCAGTGACCCCTAAAAAAGAGACCCAAGCGTCTGGGGGCCCCCCAAAAAAGGACCCAGGCATCCGGGTGCCCCAAAAAAGGGACCCAGATGTCTAGGGGTCCCCCAAAAAGTGACCCAGGCGTCCAAGTGATGCCAAAGATGACACCCAAGTGTCTGGGTGACCCCAAAAAAAGAGACCCAGGCATCCGGGTGCCCCCCAAAAGGGACCGAGATGTCTAGAGGCTCCCCAAATGTGGACCCAGGCGTCCAAGTGACCCCAAAAATGAGACCCAAGTGCCTGGGTGACCCCAAAAAAGGGACCCAGGCGTCCAGGGGCGCCCAAAAAAAGGACCCAGGCATCCAAGTGACCCCCAAAAATGAGACCCAGGCATCTGAGTGACCCCCAAAAACGGACCCAGGCATCCAAGCGACGCCCAAAAAGTCACCCCAGGCGTCTGAGTGCCCCCAAAAAAGGAACCCAGGCACCCAGGGGGACCCCAGGACCCCCCCCTCCCCTCACCCCCCCCCCCCCCCCCCAAAAACGGAGCAGAGACTCACGGCGGGCGGCCAGGCGGGCACCCAACTCATGGGCGCGACGGTGGCCCCCGCCAGCCCCTCCACCAAACGGGCGACGGCGGCGGGGGCGAAGGCGAGGCGGGGGCGCAGGCGCAGCTCCCCCTCCTCGGGGCCGCTGCGGCTCAACGCCGCCACGAAAGCGGCCGCCGGCCCCCCCAGGCGCCCCCCCCATTCCTCCCGGGGGGGGCGCGGTGGGTGGGGGGGGTGGCGGGGGGACGCCGGGACCCCCCCAGGGCTCTGCTGGGGAGAGGGAAGAGGGTGAGGGCCCCCCTCCCAGCAGCCCCAATTATCCCCCTAAGATTTCTAAAGAGCCCCCCCCTCTCCAGAAAACCTAATTGCCCCCCCGACACCCCACTGCCCCCCCCAGTTGCCCCCCAACACCCCAATTGCCCCCCCAGCACCCCAAACTGCTCCTCAGGACCCCCCTGCCTTCCCCAACACTGCCCCCCACAGCCCCCCCAGCACCCCTGAATTACCCCATAGGAACCCTAATTGCCTCCAGGACAACCCAGAGCCCCCCATGACCCCCAAAAGCCCCCCACGACCTCCAAGAGCCCCCCCCAGACTGCCCCCACCACCCTTCAAATTGCTCTCTAGGAACCCTAATTGCCCCCTTGTGACCCCCAAGAACCCCCCAAACTGCCCCCTTAGTTGCCCCCCATGGGTTCCAACAGCCCCTCAACACCCCCCATAACCCCCAAATTGTCCCCCATTAACCCCAAACAGCCCCCCCCAAACTGCCAACACCCCTAAACTGCTCCCTAGGAACCTTAAATGCTCCCCAAGACCCAAAATAGCCCCCCCAGCCCCACTCACCCCTCCTATCGGAACCCTTCGGCCTCGCTGAGGGGGGCTGGGGGGGCTCAGGCCCCTCAGGTCGGGGTTCAGGGGGATCCCCGGGGGGGGCAGGGGGTGTCCCCCCCTCCCCCTCATAGCGCCGCAGCAGTGCCTGCACCTCCGCATCCAGCTGGGGGGGGAGGATGGGGGTTGGTTAGGGCACCCCAAAACCCTGGGGGGGGGTCATGGGGGGCCCTCGAGGGGATTTGGGGGGGTCCCAGAGAGGTTTGGGGGGACCCCAGGGGGTTTGGGGGAAGCGGAGGGTCAGGACACCCCCAAATCCCTGGGGGGGGGGGCTGGCTTAAGGGACTCCAAGGGTGGTTGGGGGTGTGGGGGGTCCCTGGGGAGATTTGGGGGGGGCCCTGAAAGGTCTGGGTGGACCCCAATGGACTTGGGGAGGGGCAGGGTGGTTTTGGGGTCCCCCCAGGCCATTTCTGGGGCACTTTCAGCCTTTTTGAACTCTCTATCAAAAGGGGACCCCTCCTAAACAGCCCCAAAGGACCCCAGATGACTTTTGGGGCTCTGGGGTCATTTTTGGGGACCCCTCACAGATTTTGCCCCCCCTCTGGATCATTTTTGGGGCCCCCAGGGCCTATTCTGGGTGGTCCAGACCCATTTTTTGAGGGCCCCAAGGCCCTTTTCCAGCACTTCATCCATATGTACCCAACCAGGACAACCCAAAAGAATCCCATGTGATTTTTCGGGTGCCCAGACCAATTTTAGGAGTCCCTTGTACCATTTTTGGGGTCCCCATGGCCATTTTTGGGCCACTTCCAGCATTTTTGAACACTCTATCCATGTCTACCAAGCTGGAACCCCCCTAAAAGGAACTCCTAGAATCCTGCAGGCAACTTTTCGGATGCTTGGGCCAATTTTAGGGTCCCCTCACAGCTTTCTGGGGTCACCAAGCACATTTTTGGAGTCCCCAGGGCCATTTTGGGGTTCCCCACTTAAGTTTTTTAAGGCACTTTTAACCCTTTTTGAGCACCCTATCTATACTGGGGACGATTTTGGCGTTCGCCGACAGCTTTCTGGGTTCCCCAAGGCCATTTCTGGGGTCCCCAGGGTAATTTTGGGGGTCGCCGAGGCCAGTTTTGGGGTCGCCGAGGCCAGTTTTGGCCACTTTTCTCCCTTTTAACCCGCCGTGGCGCTCGGCCGCGGCTCCACCGGGGTTGGGAGGATCCGCTGCGGGTTCGGGGTGTCCTGTAGGAGGTTTTGGGGTACACGCGGTGAATTTGGGGGTTCTCACCTGTCCCCAGAAACGGTTGACCAACAAGAGGGTGGCGTCGTCGGTGGCCTGCCGCTTCTCCAGCTTCTCGATACGCTCCCGCAGCTCGTCCTCGCACGCCTGACGTTGCTCCAAGCGCTCCGGCCAACTTCTTGTTCTTGAACTGCAGCACCTTCAGGTCCATCTCCTCCTGGGGGGGCGGGACACACCCAGGAGTTTGGGGGCGGCCCCAGGAGCCCGTGGGGGGGACACCCAGGCGTTTTGGGAGGGGGGGGACACCCCACCGTGGAAGAGATGCCGCCGAGGCGCAGGGGTTCGATGAGCGTGGTGGGGGGCTGCTCCTCGCGGGGGGTTTCTTCTCGGGGGGGCCCCCGCTCCCCCCCATCGCTGGCCCCTCTTTTCGCCCCCCGCCCCTGACATGGCCTTGCCTGGGGGGGGTGGTGGTGGTGAGAGGGGTGGGTTATTGGGGGGGGGGGTATCATGGGTCGGGGGGGGGGCAAGAGGGTTATGAGGGGCAATGGGGGGGTTATTGGGGTAACCAGGGGCAATAAGGGGGTTACTGGGGGACAGCGGGGGGGGCTTAAGGGGGGGGGCAATGGGGGGGGGCTAAGGTGGAGGGGGAGGCAACGGGGATGGACGGGGGGGGGAAGGGGGGGGTTAACGGGGCTCAGCGGTGTGGGTGAGGGGGTGCAGGGGGGTCTCTAGGGGCCTATGGGTGTCTGTAAGGGTCTATAGGGGTGCACGGGGGTCTATAAGGATCTATAGGGATCTATAGGAATCTATTAAGGCTCTGTAGGAGTCTATGGGGGGATCTATAGAAGCCTACGGCGACCTACGGGAGTCTATAGCGAATCTATAAGGATCTATGGAGATCCATAGAGATCTATAAGAGTCTACGGGAATCTATAAGGACCTACGGGGATCTACAGGGGATCTATAAGGACCTATGGGGCTCTATAGGGGTCTATAGGAGTCTATAGGGGGGGTGTGAGAGGCCCGGCCCCCCCGCCCCCTCCGCACCCACCGCCACCGCCGCCGCCGCCGCCGCCCCGGCCCGCGCCACTGCGCAGGCGCAGGACCCCGCTCCGCGCATGCGCAGGTCCCGCCCCGCGCAGGGCTCCCCGCCCCCCCCCCCCCGCCGCGCAGGCGCAGGAGCGCCCTCGCCGCCGTCGCCGTGGTAACCTGAGGGGTGGGGGGAGCGGAGGGGGAAGGCGGTGCCCTCCTCCTCCGCGGCGACCAACCAGGAGAGGAGAGCGGGCGGAGGGCGTGGCCGGGGCGGTCTTAAAGGGGCGACGCCTCCTCCGAAGGCTGCGCGGGTCCGTGACAGGTCGGGGGACCCCCGGGGCCCCACAGAGACCCCGTGGGACCCCCCCCCAGCCCCCATGGGGACCCTCTGAACCCCACAGAATCCCCCAAAGCTCCTACGACACCCCCCCACGGTCCCCCTTAACCCCATGGGGACCCCTCAACCTCCTAAGACCCCCCCCAGGGCCCTCCTCAGCCCCATAGGAACCCCAAAACCCCAGGGATCCCCCTGCCAAGGAACCTCCAGCCCTATAGGGACCCCCAAAGCCCCCCCCCCAGCCCCATAAGACCCCCAAGGGACCTCCTTGACCCTATGGGGACCCCCTGCAGCCCCATGACCCCCTCCACAGACACCCCCTCTCCCCATGGGAGGACCCCCAATCTCTCCCTAGACCCACAGGACCCCCAAATCCCCTCTGACCTCCCCCCAACCCCATGACCCACCTCCCCAGGACCCCCTTCACCCCATGGGAGCCCCCCCAGGGATCCCCCCTGGCCCCCCCCCAACCCCTTGGGGACCCCCCTGAGTGCCATAGGGACCCTCAAGCCCCTTGGGACCCACCTGAACTCTGTAAAGACCCCCACCGAGACCCCCTTAACTGCATAGGATACCCTTAGCCCCTCCCCCTCAACCCCACGGAAGCCTGGGTCCCTCCCCCATCTCCTGGGGTGGGGCTGGGGTGGGGTGGGGGGTCCCAAAACTCTCCGTTTTCAACCCTTTTATTCATCGCATTCTCCCGCAGGAAAGCTTACAGCCGCCGTCTGTACACGGTGCCCCACGCTGGGGGGGTGGGGGGGGGCCCCCCATGACCCCCCCCGGCACCCCACCCCCCCCCCCAGGCCCCCCCCCCAGCCCAGCACAAAGCACCTTTGCATAGATCGTGTTCAAAAGGAACCTATTTTACATGGGGCTGTACAGGGGGTCGGGCCCCCGCCAATGTACACGGGTAAAAAACGCCCCCCCGGCACCCCCCGGGGTCCCCCCCGGAGCCCTCCGACGCTGTTGGGCCGCCGGCTGCCAGCTCCCGTCACAAGATGGCCGCCAGTTCGGACAGCCACGGGAGGCGAGGGGGCTGCCAGAGGCAAGATGGCCATCGGCTCTGACGGCCACTGGAGTCAAATGGCCGCCGGGTTTCATCTCTGCCAGGGTCAAGATGGCCGCCGGCTCCGACGTCCACTGGAGTCAAGATGGCCGCCGGCTCAGATGTCCACTGGAGTCAAGATGGCTGCCAGGTTAGATGTCTACTGGAGTCAAGATGGCTGCCGGGTCCTATGTCTGCTGGGGTCAAGATGGCTGCCAGGGGCCATGTCTGCCAGGATCAAGATGGCCACGGCTGATATCTGCTGAGGTCAAGATGGCCACCGAGTCCTCACATCTGCTGGGGTCAAGATGGCCATGGGCTGCGACATTCACTGTGTTTCAAGATGGCCGCCGGTTACGACATCCATTGGAGTCAAGATGGCTGCTAGTTCCCACATCTGCCATGGTCAGATGGCCGCCCGCTCTGACATCCACTGAGATCAAGATGGCCGCCAGCTCTAACACCTGCCGGGATCAAGACGGCTGCTGGATGTGACATCACTTGGTTCAAGATGCTGCCTGCTCTGACATCCCACAGATACCCCACGCTGACATCACTGGTTCTGACATCACTGTGCTCAAGATGGCTGCCAGTTCTGACATCACCAGGTTCAAGATGGCCACCGCCTCTGACATCACTGCATGCAAGATGGCTGCCGGCTCTGACATCACCAGGTTCAAGATGGCCACCGCCTCTGACATCACATGGAGCAACATGGCTGCCGGTTGTGACATCACCAGGTTCAAGATGGCCACCGCCTCTGACATCACATGGAGCAACATGGCTGCCGGTTCTGACATCACCAGGTTCAAGATGGCCACCGCCTCTGACATCACATGGAGCAACATGGCTGCCGGTTGTGACATCACATGGATCAAGATGGCCACCGCCTCGGACATCGCTGCATGCAAGATGGCTGCCGGTCGTGACACCAACTCTGACATCACCACGTCACCGAGTTCAAGCCAGTCGCCGCCTCTGACATCATTCAGCTCCCAGGTCGGCCATCTTGGGGTCCCAAGAGCCACTTTGTGTGGGGTCAGGTCGGCCATCTTGGAGTCACCGTCGGCCATCTGGGGGCCACGCAGGTGGCCTTTGTGGAGCGGCTCCAGTCGGCCATCTCGGGGCCACCAGCTCGGCTGTTCCGAGGGGTCGTGCGGTCGGCCATCTTGAGGGCATGGTCAGACCGCTCCCTGCTGAGGCGGTTCCTGTCGGCCATTTTTGAGGGGGAATCAACCAAAGCGCCAGATCGACCATTTTGAGGAGGGGCCCGGTCGGCCATTTTAGGATCGCCTGGTCGCCCATTCTGAAGCCACGCCCGCCGGTCGGCCATCTTGAGAGGGCTCCAGTCGGCCATTTTGCGGGCGCCCCGTTGGCCATTTGGTAGGTGCTTGGTCAACCGTTTTGCGGGCACCAGATCGCCATTTTGTAGGCGCGCAGCCAGCCATTTTCTGGGCGCTCCGGTCAGCCGCTTCAGGCCCATCTGCCCGGACCCTCCGGCGACACCCGCCGGCCATCTTGCGGCCCCCTCCCCCCCGCCACGCCGCCCCACTCAGCCCTTCGTAGGGCCCCGGTCGGCCCATCTTGCCGGCCCCCTCGGACCGCAGGGGGACGGCCGGGGGGGGTCACGTCTTGGCCTTGCGGCCGCGGACGGCCGCCGCTGCCGCCGAGGGGGTGTCGGGGGGCGCAGGGGGGCCCCCGGGTGGGGTGGGGGCGGCGGCGGCGGCCGAGCGGGTTTGGCGGCGGGGGGGGCCGTGCAGCGCCGGGGGGGCTGCTGCCGCCGCCGCTGCCGCCCCCGCCGGGTGGGAGGGGGAGGCCGCCGCCGGCGGTGCCGGGCAGCCCCCCCGCCCGCCCGCCGGCGCCGCTTCGCTGGGGGGGGCCGCCGCCGCCCCCCCCTCGTCCCCGCTACCCCCCTCCTCCGAGGAAGGAGGGGGGGAACGCCGCCGCCGCCGGCCCGGCTCCCGCTCCAGGGGGGCCATGAGGGGGGCCCCGGGTGCCGGCGGGTGCTGCGGGGGGGCCGGGGGGGGCGAGGCGCTGCTGTCGGGGGACGCCCGCTTGGGGGGCCGCCCCCGCCGCCGCTTGCCGGGGCTTTGGGAGGCTCCTGTTGACGCCGACCCCCCCCGGGCTGGCCGCCCCCCAGCCGCCGCTTGCTGGGGGGGTCGTGGTGGCCGGCGGCGCGCCGCCCCCCGGCGCTTGGGGGGGGCGTCCCCGGCGGCGTTTGGGGGGGCCGGGGCTGGCGCCGGGGCTGGGGCTGGCGCCGGGGGGGGTCGTGGCGGCGGCGCCGGGGTCGCCCAGGGATTGGGGTCTCCAGCACCGTCACCAGCCGCCCCGGCAGCTGCCGCAGCACCTTGGCTGCCGGTCCCGGCCCCCGGCTCTGCCGGATCTCCACGTCGGCGCTGCGGCGCCGGCGGGGGCCCCGCCCGGCCCCGCCCTGTCCTGCCCCGCTCGACGGTGTCCCCCCCCGGCCCTTCCGGCGCCACCGGCGACGCCTCTGAGGGCGCCGGGGCCGGCGGCGACGTCGCTGGTGGTGTGGCCGATGTCGCCGGTGCTGCGTCCGGTGGCGCCGGTGCCCGCCTGGGAAGGCGGGAGAGGTCACCTGGGATGGCGCCGGGTGCGACGTCACCGGCGCCAAGTGTGACGTCACCGGCGCCAAGTGTGACGTCGGCGGCGGGGTGCTGGGTGTCACCGGCGCCTGGGATGGGGCTGGGGGCGGTTGCGGTGTCACTGCAGCTGCTTTGGTGGCTGCCGGGGCCGGTTGCGACGTCAATGGGAGCGGTTGTGATGTCACCAGGGCCAGCTGCAACGTCACCGGGGGCGTTTGTGACATCACCGGGGGCGGTTGTGACGTCACCCGGGTCCGGTTGCGACGACACCGGGATCGCTTGCGACGTCACGGGGGCAGCGGGCAGGAGCGGGGGCCGCGTGCGACGTCACCCGGGGTGGCGTGTGGTGTCGCCGTGTTAGCTTGCGACGTCACCGGGGCTGCTTGGGATGCCACCGCGTTGGCTTGCGACGTCACCGGCGCGGCCGTGGGGGCCGGGGAGGGTCGGGGGGACGTCCCTGCCCCCCGGGGGGACGTCGGCGGCGTCCGCGGGGACGTCGGGGGTGGCCCGCGGCGACGTCGGGGTGGCCCGCGGCGACGTCGGGGGGGCCCGGTTGGCCGTCCCAGCGGCCCGCAGGCGCTGACTGGCGCGGGTGCCGGTGCGCTCGGGAAGGGGCCGGGGGGGACCCCGCACCCGCCGGGGTCGCCGGGGTCCCCCGGGACCTTCGTCCCCCCCCCGGGGTGGTGGCCGCCTCCTCCTCCTCCTCCTCCTGGGGGGGCAGGCGGAAGCGCCCCCCGCCCTTGGCCTGGTCGATGTCCTTCCGTGCCGCCTCCACCTGTTCCTGCAGGGGAAGCACCCGTGGGTGCCCCTGACCCGTAGCCGGGCTCCCCCCCCACCCCGAGCACCCCCTGCCCCTCGGCGAGACCCTCGTGGGTGCTCCTTGCCTCACACCGGGACCAACCCGTACACGGGGGGCACCCACGGGTGCCCCCACCGCTAACGGGGAACCACGGGTGCCCCCTGACCCATAACGGGACCCTCCGGGTGCCCCCACCCCACAGCGAGACCCCCTCTGGGTGCCCCCAACCCAAGGCGAGACCCTCTGGGACACCCACCACCCAGCAGGACCCCTCCAGCCCCCGCCATCCGGGGTGCCCCCAGCCCCATACCAAGATCCTGAGCGGCGACCCCCCCACCATAGCCACCCCCCAATGGGCGGCGGTGCCCCCCCACCCATGGGTGGGCCCCCCCCCCCCCCCCCCCCGCCACACACCTCCGCCTGCTTCAGCTCCTCCCGGCTGACGTCCTCCAGCGACGCCTCCAGGAAGTTCATGGCGTAGCGCTCGATGGGCGTCAGCTGCAGCGCCGGACGGACACCTGGGTCCCTCGGACGCCGGCGACCCCCCAACCTCCCCCTGGATGCCTGGGTGGCCCCAAACCCTCCCCGGACACCTGGGTCTCCCCTGGGTCCCTCCAGACCCCCAACCGCCCAGGTTCTCCTGAACCCCCTGGAGATCTTGGTCCCTCCAGACCCCCCAACCGCCCAGGTTCTCCTGAACCCCCCCGGAGATCTTCCAATTCCCAACCACCCAGGTTCTCCTAAACCCCCCGGAGATCTTCCAATTCCCAACCACCCAGGTTCTCCTAAACCCCCTGGAGATCTTCCAATTCCCAACCGCCCAGGTTCTCCTGAACCCCCTGGACACCTGGGTCCCCACCTGCTCGACCAAGGCAGCAATCTCCTGCTCGGCCTTGGAGAGTTCTTCCTCGGGCTCGGGGCCGCCGCGCTCCTCCTCAGGGCTGAGGCTCTCGCTGAACTCGGCCAGCGCTGCCACCCGCTCCGCCTGCGCCTGCGAGGCCGCTCGGATGTCCTCGGGGTCCTCCGCTCCACACAGCGCCTGGGGACACGGGGACGTCAGGGGGACATCAGGGAGATCAGAGGATGTTAGGGGTACTGGGGACATCGGGGTGGTTAGGGACACGGGGGACACGAGGGACACAGGGATGTGGTGGACGTCAGGGATGTTGGGGCCATCAAGGATGGTGGGGACATGAAAGACATCAGGGATGTTGGGGACATCAGGGAGATTGGAGGAGATCAGGGGACATCAGGGGTGTTGGGGCCATCTGGGATGGGATGTTGGGGACATTGGGGAGATCAAGGGACATCAGGGATGTTAGGAGACACGAGGAACAGCAGGACGATTGATGGACATCAAGGATATCAGGCAGATTGGGGGACAGCGGGAGGACACAGGCTTGTAGGGGATATCGAGGACGTCAGGGATATTAGGGACATCAGGGGACATCAAGGAGATCTGGGGACATCAGGGGTGTTTGGGGGCATTAGGGACATGGGGGACATCAGGGGACACAGGGATGTGCGCGACAGCAGGAACATCAGGGAGATGGGGGCACATCAGGGATCTTGAGGACATCAGGGCCACCAGGGGACATGGGGTGGCATCGGCATCGGGGGAACGCAGGGTGACGCGTGGCCCCACCTGCTCGAGGATGTGGGTGCGCCGGGTGGCCGCCGGGTCCTCATCCTCATCGGGGGGGACATCCCCGTCTCTGTCTTTGTCCTTCTCCTTGTCCTTCTCCTTCTCCTTGTCCCTGTCAGGCTCCCGGCGTCCCGGCTCCTCCGGCGCCATGTCGAACAGCTCCCGGATCGTTTGCTGAGGGGGAGGGATTGGGGGGGGGGGTGGTCAGCGCCAGGCCTGCACACCTGGGTGCCCCCTGCCACCATCAAGCCATTGAGATGCGGCTCCAAGATGGGACCAGGAGGAGGTTCCTGGACACCTGGGTCCCCATGGCGGGGGTCCAAGGGTGTCGGTGCCCCCCTCCGGACGCCTGGGTCCTCGGCTACCTGTTTGAAGTAGGCAGTAGTGAAGTTCCCCCCCTCGATGGCCATATCTCCCAACATCCTCTTCTGGTTGGCCTTCTTGAGGATGTTCTCCTCCACCGTCCTCTCGCTGATGAGCCTGAGAAGGGGACACGGCGGTGGGGGTAAGGTGACGACGAAGGACCCAGGCATCTCGGCGAGGACCTAGGCATCCAGGAGGTTCAACGTACCGGTAGATGTGGACGTCGCGGGTCTGGCCGATGCGGTGACACCGGTCCTGGGCTTGGGCGTCCATGGTGGGGTTCCAGTCGCTGTCGTAGAAGATGACGGTGTCGGCACCCGCCAGGTTGACGCCGACACCGCCGCTGCGGGTCGAGAGGATGAAGCAGAAGATGCGCTTGTCGGCGTTGAAACGCTCCATCAGGGCCTGTGGGGAGAAGCACGGCGCCGCCCGGACACCGGGGTCCCACGTTAGAGGGAGACCCAGACACTCGGGTCCCTCCCGGGCACCAAAATCCTCCGTGCCACCATCAAGCCGTTGAGATGCGGCTACAAGGTGGGATCAGGGGGAGGTTCCTGGAGACCTGGGTCTCCGTGGGGGGGGTCCAAGGGTGTCGGTGCCCGGACACCTGGGTCCCCTCCTGGACACATGGGTGCCCCCCTGGACGCACGGGTCCTCCGTGCTACCGTGAAGCCATTGAAATGTGGCTACAAGGTGGGATCACGGGAAGGTTCCTGGAGACCTGGGTCTCCACGGGGTGGGGGGGGAGGGTGTCCGAGGGTGTCGGTGCCTGGATGCGCGGGTGCCCCCCTCCCCCCGCACCTGGCGCTGCTCGACGCGGGTGCTGCCGTCCAGGCGCAGGTAGATGTGGCCGTGGTAGGTGAGGAAACGCTCGAGGACATCGAGCATCCGGGTCATCTGGGTGAAGATGAGGACGCGGTGGGCCCCCGCCTTCAGGCGCCGCAGCAGCACGTCCAGCGTCTGCAGCTTCCCTGGGGGGGGACGCCGGCGTCACCGGGGGCCACCGCCAAGAGGGAGGGGCAGGGTGACCCTCCCCTTTGGGATGGGGACGGGGGGTGGTGGCGGTTGGGGTGGGGTCACGGGGACATCAGTGGGGGCACGAGGAGATCAAGGGGGACGACGTTAGGGACGTGGGGACATCAGTGCGGACATCAGAAGGGACACGGGGTCACCACTGGGGACATCACTAGGGGACATGGGGACGTCACTCAGGACGTGGGGACATAGCTGGGGACATGGGGTCATCAACGGGGACATCGTTAGGACCCACGGGGACATCAGTGGGGACACTACTGGGGACACGGGGTCAGCACTAGGGACATCACGATGGATGGGGATGGCGCTAGGGACATGAAGACATGAGTGGAATCATCCCTAGAGACACGGGGACACCAGCGGGGACACTGCTGGGACACGAGATCAGCACTAGGGACATCGTTAGGGACACGGGCGAGGACACGAGAACATCAGTGGGGTCATCACCAGGGACACGCGGACATCAGTGAAGACATCACGAGGGACATGGGGACAACACGAGTGATGCAGGGACATCAGTCCCCAACATCCCAACACCCCAGGTGTCCCCGACACCCCCGTTGTCCCCAACAGTCCCCAGAGTCGGGGGGGGAATTAGGCGGAGATCAGGGAAGCGGGTGCTCGCGCAGCACCCAGCTCCCCAGTGTCCCCACCCCCCCCGCTGTCCCCAGCCCCCCCGCTGTCCCCGACACCCCCCCCCGCCGTCCCCAGCACCCCCGCTGTCCCCCACGTACCGCAGTCGTACTGGATGAGGCGCAGGTCGGGGGAAGTGGGTGCGCATGCTGCGCAGCACCCCGGTGCAGGGCTCGCCCGCGGGGCGCCAGCTCCTCCCGCAGCCCGCTGCTCCAGCTGCGCCCGTTGGCGCAGGCGCCAAGGGGGGGGGCGGCAGCTGTGCAGGGCCACCCCCCGCGCCTCCACCGGCGGCAGCACGAAGATGAACCTGCGGGGGGGGGGGGGTGGGGGGGAGGTGTCAAAGAATTGGGGGACACCCCACCCCCCCAAAAGGCCTGGGACCCCTCACCCCTGGAGCCCACAAAACCCCTCGGACCCCTTCGCGGATACCTGGGTCCCCCCCAAACTTCTGGGTCCCCCAACGCCCCCCCCCCCCGAATACCTGGGTCCCCTCAAACCCCCTGGACCCCCCAAAAACCCCCTCAGATCCCCCCAACCCCACCGCCCCGAAACACCTAGGTCCCCCCAAAACCCCTGGATCCCCCCCAACACCCCCCCAAATGCCTGTGTCTCCCCCCAACCCCCCTGCACCCCCAGACCCCTCCCCAGACACCCAAGTTCCCCCCTAAACGCCTGGGTGTCCCCCCACCCACACACCTGGGTCTCCCCAAACCCCTGGATCCCCCAAAACCCCTTCCCAGATGCCTGGGTTCCCCCCAAACCCCCCCTCAAACACCTGGGTCCCCCTCAAAACCCCCTGGATACCCCCAAATTCCCTGGAAGCCCCCCCCCTTGAATGCCTAGGTCCCCCCAAAACCTACAGCCCCCCCCAAACTCCTCCCCAGACTCCTGTGGTCCCCCAAATCCTCTAGACCCCTCCCCAAACACCTGGGTCCCCCTGAACGCCTAACCCCCCCCCCCCCCCCAAACTCCCTGGCTCCCCCCAAACCCCCAGTCCGTCCCAGTCCCGTCCCCTCCCCTGACCCCTGGGGCCCCCGTACCTGTCCAGTAGGGGCTGGAGCTGCCGTAGGCGCTGGGGGGGGGCGAGGACGGCGCGGGCCAGGGCCCCCCCCCGGGGGTGGGGTGGGGGGGGGGCAGGGTGCAGAGCCCCAGCACCTCGCTGCCGTAGACGGGGGCCAGCCCGCAGCGCAGCTCGTTCAGCCGCAGCAGCCGCTCCAGCCGTTCCGCCCCGGCCCCCGGCCCCGCTTCGCCTCCAGGGATTCCTGCGAGGGGGGGGAGGTAGGTCGGGGAGGGTGGGATCGACACCCCCAGAACGGCTAGGACCCCCCCTCAGCACCCCTAGACACCCCCCCCCACCTGAGTCCCCTCCCCCCACTTCATCTCCAGCACCCCCTGTGGGGGAGGGGGAGGGGCACGACACCCCCCTCCCCCGCGGAGTGTGTCCCCCCCCCGGACCCCCCCGTCACCCCAGACCCCACCCCCCCAGGGTGTCACACATGCCCCCCCCCCCCACTCCAAACTGCTCACCCAGCGCCCCAGACCCCTCCCCCCCACAGAGACCACTGGGTGCCCACCCCTCACCCATGGGTGCTCCCCTACCCCTGGGTGCCCCCCCCAAAATCCCCCCTTTGGGTGATTGGCCCCCCCACCCCCCAAATTCCCCCTTACACCCCCATAGAGACCCCAGGGTGCCCGCCCTTCGCCCATGGGTGCTCCCCTACCCCTGGGTGCCCCCCGCCCCCCAAATCCCCCCTTACGCCCCCCACAGATGCCCCCCCCCCCCCCATGGGTGCCCACCCAATACCCCTTAGCCCCTCACTGTGGCCCCCAGCGTGCCCGTTACAGGTGACCCCCACCCGCGGGTGACCCCCCCCACTTCCCCAGGGTGCTTACCAGGTAGAAGGGGGAGCGGCGGGGGGGGCGGGGGCTGGCGGCGGGGGGGGCAGCCGGTGGGGGGTGGGTGCTGGGGGGGGGGCTGGGTCCCCCCGGCCCCTCAGGCTCCTCTCGAGGGGGGGGCAGCGGCGGCGGCGGGGGGAGCTGGGGGTGCCCCTGGGGGGGGCGGCGGCTGGCAGCAGCGGCGGCAGGGGGGGGCCGCGGGTGCCGTGGGTTGCTGCAGGTGCTGCTGGGGAGGGGGGCAAAAGAAAAGAGGGGTGTCGGGGGGGCCCCCAGGGGCACAGGAAGCCCCCCCAAGGAAGGGGGGGGGGCACCCATGGGCGCTGAGGGGAGGGGGTGCAGCCACTCACCCATCAGATCGGGGTCCGGCGGCGGCGGCAGCGGGGGGGGACGCCGGCGGCGGGGGGCCGCGGGCAGCACCCGTAGCAGGGGCCGCGCCGGGGGGGGCCGCGGGGGGGGTCGGGGTGCGGGTGGGGGTGCCGGTGGTGGGGCTGGGGGTGCTGCCAGCCCGTCGCGGGGTGCCTGCCGCACCACAATCTTCACCACCCCCCCGCTGTTCACCAGCGGCGTCGGCACTGGGTGGGGGGGCGGGCGTGTCAGACGTCCGCCCTCCAAAAAAGCCCCCTGACCCCCACTCCCCCACCCTGCCCAGCACCCGGGGGGGGGGGGGGGGGTCCTGAGGGTGTTCTGGGGGGTCCCAGGGGCGACTCAGAGGGTCCTAGGGAAGGCTCAGGGGCACCCAAAGGAGTCCCAGGGGCACCCAGAGGGATCCTGGGGGGCTCAGGGGCACCCGAGGGGGGTCCTGGGGGCTCCCAGGGGCATCCAAGAGGCCCCTCGAAATAGGTCTCGGGGCTGGGGACGGCGTGCTTAAGAGCACCCAAAGGGGTCTTTGGGGGGGGGGGGGGGTCCCAGGGCACACCAGGGGGGTCCTGAAGGGTCCCAAGGGGGCTTAGGGGCATCCTGGGGTGGTTCAGGGGCACCCAGGGGGTCCCAATGGTTTGGGGGGGCACCCAGAGGGATGCAGGGGACACCCAGAGATCTGGGGGGTGCTCAGAGACACCCAGGTGGGTGCTGGTGGTTTGGGGGGACACCCAGAGATAACCCCCCCCACCCTTACCTTGAGCGGGTGGCGATGGGGAGGCCAATGGTGGGGGGCTGGGGGGGGGTCCCGGCAGGGGGACCCCCTGCGGGGGCCGGGGGGGGGCGACGGGTGCCAGCAGGGTGACCTGGGCGGGGGGGCCCAGGAGCGGGTGCTGCCCCCCAGCCGCCACCAGATGCACCACGTTCCCTGGGAGGGGGGAGCACAGGGGGGTGTCAGGGGACACCCCACACCCCCCTCACCCCCCAAAAACTGGGGAGTGGGGGGGTAGGTCTTTGTCAGGGTCCCCCTACAGCCCCAACCCCCCCATGTGGCGGTGCCCACCCACTTTTGGGGGTCCCCCCCCCATTTTAGGGTCCCTCACCCTGCCTTAGGGGGCCCTCACCTTTGGGGTTCCCTACCCATCTCAGTGGGTGCCCACCCCCAGGGGGTCCCCACCCACCTTTGGGGGAGTCCCCCCCCCATTTTAGGGTCCCTCACCCATTACTGGGGCTCCGCTCCCCGTTTTGGGAATCTCCATCAATTTTGGGGGTGTGTCCCCCCCAGCCAGGCCCATCCCATAAAGAAAGAACCCCCATTTTGGGGATACAGCTGGGGGGTGGGTCACCCCATTCCCTACCTCCCCCAACCATACCCCCCCCTCAAACCGATGGGTTGTCCTGTTTAAAAAGGGGGGGCACCCCTAAAAAAAGAGAGAAGTATACAGTGCAAAAAAAACCCCCCCAAAATGGGGGGGGGCGTTCCCCCAACTTACGTGGGAGGCCGCGGGGGGGGGGCGAGGGCCAGGTGCCGCAGCGGGGGGGGCAGCCAGGGTGAGTTTGCTGCCCTGCAACTGCAGGGTGAGGGGCTTGGCCCCCCCTGGGGTCGCCCCCCCTGGGGTCCCCCCCGGCCGCTGGGCCAACGCCGCCAGCTGCCCGATGCTCACCACCTCGCCGGCTATGGGTGGGGGGGGGACGACACACGTTATTGGGGGGGCCCCCCCTTTAAACGATGGGGGGGGGTCCCCCAAAATGGGAGAGCGGGGTGTTTGGGGGGCGGGGCTACTTACAAGGCAGGCGGGCCTGCATGTCGGGGGGCCAGCAAAAGGCGCTGCGGGCCGGGACCGGGGAGGGCGTATGCAGCCAGGGGGGGCCCCCCCTTGCCCCCCAAAGTGGGGTTGGGGGGCGGCTGGGGGGGGGCGAGGGGTGCCGGCTGCGGGGGGAGCGGCCAAAGGAGTGGGCGGCAGGGCTGCGGGAGGGAAGGAGTTAATGGTGAAAGGGCGGGGAGGGCCCCGCCTACATGGCACAAACCCCACCCACGTTGTACAAGCCCTGCCCACATAGCTGCCCCACCGCCCTGCAGCCCCTTTGCTCAGTGCCCAGGGTAAGGTGCTGGCCCCGCCTCCCTTACGAAGCCCCACCCACTCTGTACAGAGCCCCGCCCATTCTGTTCCTGGCTTCTAAGCCACGCCCCCTCCCAGGCCCCACCCCTGCTGCACCATCTCCACCTCCTGCATTGACTGTTAAGCCCCCTAAGCTCCACCCACTTTCCCCAAGCCCCGCCCACAAGCAACCATAAGCCACATCTCCACCTCAAGCCCCGCCCCCCTCCCGGCAGACCACGCCCCAAGTTTAAGCCCCACCTACCTTAGACCCCCCTCAAACCCCACCCCTCCACCTCAAACCCTGCCCATTTACCCACACCCCTCCCAAGCTCCACCCCTCCCCAAAGCCCCGCCCCACCCTCTCACCGTGGGCGGGGCCGGCGGGGGGCGGAGCCAGCGCAGGCAGCAGGGGGGGGGGGGGGCCGGGGTGGGGCCGCCAGGGCCAATCCCAGCCCCAGCCCTAGCCCCGCCCCCCCGGGGGGCAGCAGGGGGGCAGCAGCGGCAGCAGGCGGAGCCCCACCAGCAGGGGCGGAGCCTACCGCGGAGGGGGCGGGGACAGGGGGGGCAGGAGCCAGCAGGGCAGGAGCCAACGTCACCCCGGGAGGGGCGGGGCCCACCAGCAGAGGGGCGTGTCCGGCGGGCTGGGGGGCGTGCCCAGTGGGTGAGGGGGCGTGTCCAGCAGGCGGAGGGGCGGGGCCGAGGGGCAGCACCCCCAGGGGGGCGGGGGTCCCCCCTCCGGGGCGGGGGCTGTTGAGCAGAAGCACCGCCCGGCTCTCCGCCTTCGGCACCGGCTGCAGCATCCTGGGGGGGGAACACCGGGGGGGTCCTGAACGCCGATGCGCCCCCAAGGCACCCCAAAAGCCCCCCCAGGGCACCCCAAAACCTCCCAAGGCACCCTGATCCCCCCCCCAGGGCACCCCGACCCCCCCAAAACCTCCCAAGGCACCCCCCCCAGGACACCCTGACCCCCCCCAAGGGCCCCAGCACCATCGCATTGACCCCCTGGTGTCCCCGAGGCGCCCTCATCACCCAAGTGTCCCCACGGGGTCCCTGGTGTCCCCCCAACACCCCCCACCCCAGTGACCCCCCAATGCATGCCCGAGGTGTCCCCAAGGCCATCCCAGTGTCCCCAAGTTCCCCCCGTCACCCAAGCGTCCCCAAGACAACCATGGCATGTCCAAGGCCATCCCAGTGACCCCAAGGGTCCCACCACCACCCCAGTGACCCCAGGGCCACCCCGGTGCCCCCACCGTGCCCCTCACCGGTTGACTTTCATGCGGACGGGCTTGGGGCGCGGCGGGGGGTCAGGGGCGGCGGCGACGTCCTCCACCAGGCGACGCGTCACCCGCCAGCGGGGCAGGAAGGTGTCGGCGGCGTAGCGGGACACCCGGCCCTCCAGGGCCACCAGGTCGAACAGCCCCATGTCCACGTGCTGTGGGGACACCGCAGGGATGTCACCTGCTGTCCCCCACTCCCACCACGATCCTGGGCACGGTGGCACCTCGGGCCATCGCCTCTGTCCCCTACACCCCCAGTAGATGCCACCACGTGGAGGCGGTGGCGGCCCTGGCTGCTGGTGACAATGACACGGTGGCCTGTGACACTTCAAGCCATCCTACCTCTCAACTGTGTCCCCATAACCTTGGCCAAGAAGACCTTGAGCCCTTCATCTCCTGCATCCCATGTTCTCTACCTCCTCAGAAGTGCCACTACAGGTCACAGCGGTGGCCCCAGGTGCTGGTGACAATGAAATGGTGGCCTGTGACACCCCTGCCTCTCACCTGCATCTCCATAATCCTGGCCGAGAAAACGTTGAACCTTTCACCTGATGCATCCCGTGTCCTCCACCTCCACACAAATGCCACCACAGCGTCACCCTAGCGCCTCTACCTCCTCCGAAGTGCCACCACAGGTCATGGTGGTGGCCCCAAGTGCTGGTGACAATGACAGCGTGGCCTGTGACACTCCTATCTCCATAATCCTGGTCAAGATGACCTTGTATCCTTCACCTGATGCATCCCGTGTCCTCCACCTCCCCACAAATGCCACCAGAAGGCCACCCTAGTGCCTCTACCTCCCCACAAATGCCACCAGAAGGCCACCCTAGTGCCTCTACCTCCTCACAAATGCCACCAGAAGGCCACCCTAGTATCCCTGAGTGCTGGTGACCCCACCAGGTCACCCAACGCCACCTCGAACCATCTCCTGGTGCCCCCCAAACTCTTCCACGGCCCAACCCTGCGTGCTCCACTGGCGTCCCTGATGCCGTCACCTTGAAGGGGTCGGGGTCGAGGGCACGGAGGACGAGGGAGGCGGTGACGAAGCAAATGCCTTCAGTGATGAAGGGCGAGTGGACAGGCCGGGGCTCGAAGAGATCGGGATGGTTGCAAACCTTGCGGAGCTGCATCAGCACGTTGATGACGCTCATGAAATGTCCGCTGGCCAGGGTGGCCTTGGTGCTGTCGGAAAAGGGAACACGGAGAAGGTCAAGGGGGGGTTTGGTTGCGGGTGACGGCGTAGGGGACGCGTGGGGACGCGTGATCCACCTGGCCTGGCCCATGAAGTCATCGTAGAGGTAGCGCTGGCGCTTGGAGAGGCGGCACTTGAGGACGTGCTCGTACTTCTTGGGCATCTGCTTCTCCACGTCCACCTTCAACCGGCGGAGCAGGAAGGGGCGGAGCACCTAGGAGAGCGACCAATCAGCTGCCGGCAAGTTTTGGGGTTCCACCCCACAATATAGAGGTGACCCCCCCCCCAGCAATAAGCTGGGGTGGGGGGGGGAACCGTGGGGTGGAGGGAATGGGGTGGGGGGCATCTCCAGTGTGGGCTGTGGGGGGACTTGGGGTGCGGTCTGAAATGGGGGGACCCGCAGGTGCACCCCCAAATGGGGTTACACCCCACCCAGCTGCACCCTGAAATGGGTGTACCCCAAAATAGGGGTTACCCTGAGTCAGCTGAGCCCCAGAATGGGGGTACCCACACCCAGCTGCCCCCCAAAACAGGAGTCACCCCAAAATGGAGGTTACCCCCAACCAGCTACACCCCAAAACGTGGATACCCCAACTCTGCTACACCCCAAAACCGGGGTCACCCCCTACAAGATACCCCCCAAAATGAGGCCCTCCCCCACCCAGCTACACCCTAAAACAGGGATGCCCCACCCAGCTACACCCCAAAACATGGCCCAACACCCCCCCTCTCCAACTACAACCACGTGCCTCCCTCCCCGCAAACCCAGGGTGCCCCCCCCACCTTATGGAGACGCTTGACGAGGCTCTCGTTGTACTCCTGGCTACCCTCGATCATGCCGGTCAGGGGGTTGGAGAACCACTCCTTGAATTCCCGGTGGGACTGGAAGACGCGGGGCATCAGGAAGTGCATCAGGGACCACAGTTCCATCAGGCTGTTCTGCAGCGGCGTCCCCGTCAGCAACAACCGCCGTTGGCTGCGGAGAGGGAACACCCACCCGTTAGCCCGCCGTGCACCCACGGGTGCCCCCACCCCCAGGGGACGGTTACAGAGGACTCACGGGTTTCTCAAGGTTGTTACAGAGCAACCCCAGGCAGCTACAGAGCACCCGCGGGTGCCCCCCCGGTGGCTACGGCGCACCCGCAGGTACCCCCAGGCAGCTACACAGCACCCACAGGTACCCCCAAGCAGTCACATTGTACCTATGGGTACCCCCAGGCAGCTACAGAGCACCCATGGGTGCCCCCAGGCAGCTACAGGGCACCCAAAGCAGTTACAGAGCACCCATAGGCGCCCCTAGACAGCTACAGTGCACCCATGCGTACCCCCAGGCAGCTACACAGCACCCATGGGTGCTCCTAGGCAGTTACACAGCACCCATGGGTGCCCCTAGACAGCTACAGTGCACCCGCGGGTACCCCCAAGCAGTCACATTGCACCCATGGGTGCCCCCAGGCAGTTAAAGAACACCCATGGGTGCCCCCGGGCAGCTACAGGGCACCCCAAGCAGTTACAGAGCACCCACGGGTGCCTCTAGACAGCTACAGTGCACCCACGGGTACCCCCAAGCAGTCACAGAGCACCCATGGGTACTCCCAGGCACTTAAGGAGCACCCATGGGTGCCCCCAGGCACTTAAGGAGCACCCCAAATGGTCACAGAGCACCCATGGGCAGCTACAGCCGCGTGTCGGGGCACCCCCAAGGAGCAGCGCCCTAAAACGGGGGTCACGCTCCACCAGCTGCACCCCACAGGACAGGCTGCACCCAGTCCCCTCCCGGGGTGAGCACCCATGGGTGCCCCCCAACGCCTCCAGACTGCCCCAACATCCTCAGCACCCCAGGCTGTTTGCCAGCACACCCGGCTTGCTGAGCACCCTGAGGTGTCCGACAGCCCCGTGGGGTGCTCTCCCAGCACCCGTGGGTGCCCCCCACCCGCTCGCCCCCTCCCGCCGCACCTATTGAAATTGAGGAGGGACTGCCAACGCTGAGACTTGAAGTTCTTGATGTTCTGGGCCTCATCCAAGATCAGATACTTCCAGTTCTTCCGGCGGAAAGCTTGATGGTCCTGCAGGACCAGCTTGTAGGAGGTGATGCAGACGTGGAAGGCGTTGGGTTTGGTCCAGCCCTGGGTGGGGTGGGGGGGGCCAGCAGGGTCAGGGGGGGTCCGGGGACCCCCCCAAACCTCCCCACCCCACCCCCATAGAGTTGGGGTTCACCTGCCGCTTCAGCCTACGCTCCTTCTGTGCCCCGTAGTAGGTGAGGATCTTGAAACTGGGGCACCAGCGTTTCAGCTCCATCTCCCAGTTGAGCATCACGCTGGTGGGCACGATGATGAGGTGGGGGCCCCAGCTGCCTGCGGGGAGGGGGGGACGGTGTCAGGAAGAGGAGGGGTGGCACCCGTGGGTGCTCAGGGAACCCGTGGGGACCTACAGAACCTATAAGGAGCCTACAGCACCCCTGGCTGCTTAGGCAAGTTCATGAGAACTTACAAACCCTATGAGGAGCCTACAGCACCCATGGGTGCTCGAGGAGCCCAGGAGGACCTACAGACCCTGTAAGGAGCCTACAGCACCCATGGGTGCTCGAGGAGCCCAGGAGGACCTACAGACCCTGTAAGGAGCCTACAGCACCCACGGGTACTCGAGGAGCCCAGGAGGACCTACAGACCCTGTAAGGAGCCTACAGCACCCACGGGTGCTCAAGGAGCCCAGGAGGACCTACAGACCCTGTAAGGAGCCTACAGCACCCACGGGTGCCCGAGGAGCCCAGGAGGACCTACAGACCCTGTAAGGAGCCTACAGCACCCACGGGTGCTCGAGGAGCCCAGGAGGACCTACAGACCCTGTAAGGAGCCTACAGCACCCACGGGTGCTCGAGGAGCCCAGGAGGACCTACAGACCCTGTAAGGAGCCTACAGCACCCACGGGTGCTCGAGGAGCCCAGGAGGACCTACAGACCCTGTAAGGAGCCTACAGCACCCACGGGTGCCCGAGGAGCCCAGGAGGACCTACAGACCCTGTAAGGAGCCTACAGCACCCACGGGTGCTCGAGGAGCCCAGGAGGACCTACAGACCCTGTAAGGTGCCTACAGCACCCACAGGTGCTCAGGGAACTGGCAGGAACCAAAAGACCCTATAAGAAGCTTACAGGACGCAGAGGTGTTCAGAGAGCCACTAGAAATCTAAAGACCTGAAAAGGAGCCCACAGCACCCATGGGTGCTTGGGGAGCCTGTAGGGACCTACAGACCACTCAAATATCTCACGGCATTTAAGGGTGGTCAGGCAGCGCTAAGATGGGTCTTGAAGACCCTACAAAGACCCCACAGCACCCAAGGGTGCTCAGATGGGCCCTAGAGACCCTACAAAGACTCTGCAGCACCCAATGATACACAAGGACAACCTAGGTGGGCCCTACAGACTCTGCAGCACCCAACAGTACCCAGCAGCTCCCACCCAAGACGCCGAGCACCCCCCAAAGCCCCGGCAGAGACTGGGGACCCTCCAGGGATGGGTGGGGGGCACCCCTCACCCTTCTCGCAGGCGAGGTGGGCCAGGAGGGAGATGGTTTGGATGGTCTTGCCCAACCCCATCTCGTCGGCCAAGATCCCGTTGAGTTTCTTCTCGTACATGGTGACCAACCAGTCCAGTCCGATGTGCTGGTACTCCCGTAGGGTGCCCCGCAGCAGGTGGGGAATGGGCGTCTTCACCTGGGAAGGGTGCAGCGGTGGGCGACCCCCTCCCCGCAGCACCCATGGGTGCCGGGGGCGGGGTGGGGGAAGGGTTAGTTACCTGGGTGGTGGCCAAGGTGTAGCCCTTGGGCTGGAGGCTCTCGGCGGCGGCGGCGATGTCGGTGATCTCCTTCTTGGGGGTGGGGGCGGTGGTGGGGGGTGGGGGAGCGGCTGGTGGGGGCCCTCCTGGGTGCTCTTGGGTGCCTGGTGGCGGGCAGGGGTCTTCGGGGGCGGGAGCACCCGCCTCGGTCTCCTGCTCCTCTTCTTCCTCCTCCTCCTCCTCCTCCTCTTCTTCTTCTTCCTCTTCCTCCTCCTCTTCTTCCTCCTCCTCGTCCTCCTCTTCCTCCTCTTCCTCCTCCTCGTCATCGCTCTCGGCCGCTGGTGAATCTGGACGCGCACACATGGGTGCTGAGGCTGGGGCCAGTGGCAGCACTCATGGGTGGCCCTGTGGTACCCCAGGGGTGGCCCTATAGCACCCAGGGGTGGCCCTACAGCACCTGCGTGGGGGTCTCTAGGACCCATAGCTGGCCCTACGGCACCCAAGAATGACCCCATAACTCCCAGTAAGACCCCATAGCACCGGGGACACCCGTATAACACCCAGGGGTGGCCCTACAGCACCCACGGGTGGCCCCATACCAACCAGGACTAGCCCTGGAGGACCCATAGATGGTCCTAGAGCACCCATGGGTGGCCCACTGTTACCCAGGGTAGCCCTATGGCATCTGGGAGGGGGGCACAGCACCCATGGGTGGCCCTATGGCACCCAGGGGAGACCCTATGGCACCCAGGGGTGGCCCTATGGCTCCCAGGCGTGGCCCCCCCGCCCCCCCCATCCCCCATTGCCGACCCCTGTGCCCCCCCTACCCTCCCAGGGACGGTCCCCAGCCCCACTGCCCCCACCCCCAGCACCCATGGGTGCCCCTACCCGAGCGGGTGCTGCTGGCGCCGGGGGGAGAGTCACAGTCGGAGTCGGCGAAGGCGCCGGCGTACTGCTGCAGCAGCTCCTCCATCGGCAGCGCCCCTGCGGAACACGCACACGCCTGGCACACACGGGGCGGGGTGTGTCCCCTCGCCCACACATGTGGGTGGCCCCGTCTCCCTGCACACGCGTGTCCCCACATCCTTGCACGTGTCCCCGTCTCTGTGCACACACATCCCCGTGTCCCTGCACACACGTGTCCCTTGTGTCCACACGTCCCTGTACACGCATCCCTGTGTCCCTGCACACACGTGTTCCATGTGCCTTCACGTGTTTCCATGTCCACACACGTCCATGCATACATATCCCCCATGTCCGCGCACGTGTCGCTGCACACGTCCCTGCACACGTCCACCATGTCCACACACACACGTATCCCTCACATCCACGTGTCCCTGCACATGCGTGTCCCCCACGTCCACACGCGTCCCTGCACACACGTCGCCATGTCCTTGCACATGCATGTTACTGTCCACACACTTGTCCCTGCACATGCGTGTTCCTGTGTCCCTTCATGTTTCCGCGTCTGTATGTGTCCCTGCACACACGTCCCTGTCCGCACACACGTGCCCCTATGTTCGTGTCCCTCACATCCACACACGTCCCTGCACGCATGTGTCTCATGTCCAGTCTCCCTGCACATGCGTGTCCCTCATGTCCATACACACACGTCCCTACACACACATCCCACGTGTCCCTCACATCCACATACACGTCCCTGCACATGTGCGTCCCTCATGTTCACACGTCCCTCACATCCACACATGTCCCTGCACACCCATCTCCCATGTCCACACACGTGTCCCTGCACACGCATCTCCATATCCCTATACACGTGTCCCTCATCCACACACACGTATCCCTGCACACACGTGTCCGTACACATGCATCCCTCATGCCCACACGTGTCCCTACTACATGTGTCCCTGCACACACGCGTCCCTCACATCCACACACACGTCCCTGCACACGCATCCCCCATGTCCACGCACGTGTCCCCGTGTTCCCCCCGACACGTCTCTGCACACGCGTGTCCTTGTGTTCACCCCCCACATGCCCCCACCTCTCCCCCGGCTCTGCATCCCCACGCATGTGTGTGCCTGCGCCCCGAGCCCGGGGGTCTTTGTGGGTGCTGGGGGGGCACCTGTGGGTGCTGCGGGGGGGGGAGCACCCCTGGGTGCTGTGCCTACCCTCGCGGGCCAGGTCGTCCAGCTCCTGCTTGTGGTCAATGTCACCTTCCAGCCGCTCCTGCGCTGCGATCGTCTCCTCCTCGTCCTCGCCTGTGGGGACCCAGCGGGTGACACCAGCCCCGGGGAGGGGGGGGGGTGACACTGTCCCCAAGGGGGTGATGGCCCCGGGGCACCCAGCCCATGGGATGCAGGAGACCCGGCGGCGGGGGACACGGTGACAGAGTCCCCAGTGGGTGACAAAAAGCCCTGGGAAGGGTGACAAGAGCCGCAGGGACGGGTGACAAGAGCCCTGTTGCGGGTGACAGACCCCCCCGAAATGGGCGTCAGAGCCGTGGGGATGGGTGACAGAGACCCAGAAACGGGTGACAAAGCCCAAGAATGGGTGACAGATCCTCCCAAATGGGTGACAGAGATCTGAGAGACATGTGACAGACGCCCACAAGTGGGTGACAGAGCCCAAAGACAGGCTACGGCTCCTGGGGACAGGTGACAGCCACCCAGGAACAGGTGACAGTGCCCCAAAAAAGGGTGACAGGCTCCTGGGGACAGGGGACAGACACCCAGAAATGGGTGACGGAAGCCAAGGAGAGATGACAGAAGCCTGGGGACGGGCGACAGCCCTCAAGGACAGGTGACAAATCCCTGGGGATGGATGACAGACCCCCAGAAATGGGTGACAAACACCAAGGACAGGTGATAGACCCCTGGGGATGGGTGACAGAACCCTAGGAAAGAATGACAGACCCCCAGAAAAGGGCGACAGAACCCAAGCACGAGTGACAGACCACAAGGACGGGGGACAGCCCCCTGAGGTCAGGCGACACAGTCCCAAAAATGGATGACACACATCAAGGACAAGTGACAGTGCCCCAGAAATGGGTGACAGACCCCCTCACCCCCCCCCCGAATGGGTGCCAGAGCCCAAGGACGGGTGCCAGCCCCCGCGTCCCGTCCCTGCCCCATCCCGTCCTCACCTTCCTCCTCCTCGGCCGCAAACTCCTCGTCCTCCTCGCGGGGTTCCCAAGGCCGCTTGTTCCTCCGCAGCAGCGCCTGGGATGGGGTGGGGGGACACAAGACACTGGGGTGAGCGGGGGGGGGGTCCCAAGTGGGGGCATGTCCCCAAGGTGGGGCGCAGGCTGGGGGGTTACCTGGGGGGGCAGGGACCCCAGCAGCTCCTCCAAGGGCAGCTCCCCCTCCCGCTTGAGCAGCTCCAGCTCCCGGCGCCGCGCCTCGGGGGGGGGACCCTCGGCGACGTCCTCGTCCTGCGGCTCCATGTCCCCATCTTCTGGGGAGGAAGAGGCAGGGGAGGGGCTCAGCACCCATGGGTGGCACCCAGCCACCCTCCCTGGATCCCACCCTCCCTCTTCATCCTTGGGGGAGCGGTGGGGTCTTTGTCACCTCCCCAGCACCCACGGGTGCCCTCGTCCGCCTTCCCCCTCCGCTCCAGGTGTCCCTGTCCCCCGCGTACCCATTCCCTCTGGGTGTCACTGTCCCCTCCCCAGCACCCATGGGTACCCCTGTCCCCCCTCTTCCCTCCCCAGCACCCATGGGCGGGCCTGTCCCTCTTGTCCCCATCCTCTCTGGGTGTCACCACCCCCCCCCAGCACCCATGGGTGTCCCCGACCCTCTGTCCCCTCCCCAGCACCCCAGAGTGCCCTCTCCCCTTGTCCCCTCTCCAGTGTCCCCAGCACCCCTGGGTGCCCCTGTGTCCCCGACCCCACGGTGCTGGCACCCACCTTGGTGGGCGAGGTGGGAGTGGGGGGCGGGGGGACCCCGACGGGGCGCCCCGGGGGTGGCCCGGGGGGCGTTGAGGCTTCGGCTCAGCAGGTCCGAGTACTTCTCGGTCTGGCCCACGATGAAGTCCAGCTGCAGGTCCAGGGCCTTCTTCCGCTTCTCTTCCAGCCGTGACTGCTGCTTGAACTGCACCACCTGCGCCGACCACTGCGCCTCAGCACCCAACGGCCCCCATGGGTGACCCAATGGCACCCAACGGCCCCCGTGGGTGACCAAGGGCCACCCAACGGCCACCCAGATGACCAAGGGCCACCCAATACCACCCAACAGCCACCATGAGCAACCAGCGGCCACCCAGCAGCCACCAAATGGCCACCATGGGCAACCAACCCCCACCCAATGGCCACCATGGGCCACCACAGATGACCAACGGCCAACATGGATGACCAACGGCCACCCAAAGGCCACCACAGGCAACCAACAGCTACCCAGTGGCCACCATGGGTCACCAATGGCCACCCAACAGCCACCCAGATTACCAAGGGCCACCCAACAGCCACCATGGGTGACTAATGGCCACCCAACAGCCACCCAATGGCCACCATGGGCAACCAACTACCACGCAACGGCCACCATGGGCAACCAACTACCACCCAACGGCCACCATGGGCAACCAACTACCACCCAACGGCCACCATGGGCAACCAACTACCACCCAACGGCCACCATGGGCAACCAACGGCCAACGTGGATGACCAACAGCCACCCAACGGCCAACGTGGATGACCAACAGCCACCCAACGGCCACCATAAGCCATCAACAGCCACCCAACAGCCACCATGATGATTAAGGCCCACCCAATGCTACCCAATGGCCACCCAACAGCCACCAATGGTTGGCAATCAACAGCCAACCAATGGGCAACCAACATGGATGACCAACAGCCACCCAACAGCCACTGCAGGTAACCCAACAACCACCCTGTGGCCACCACAGGCAGGTCACCCAACGACCACCACTGGCCACCCAACTGCCACCATAGGCAGCCAACAGTCCCCCAACGGCCACCATGGACCACCAGAGGCCACCTGACAGCCACCACGGGCAACCAACAGCCACCCAGCAGCCAACACGGGCAACCAACGGCCACCTAATGGCCACCATGGGCAACCAAGAGCCATCCAACAGCTAGAGCAGCCACCCAACAGCCACTGCGGGTGACCAACGGCCATCCAATGGCCACCATGGACAACCAGCGGCCACCCAACGGCCACCATGGGCAACCAGCCACCACCCAAGTCACTGTTGGCAACCAACAGGCAGCCAATGGCCACCACGGGCAATCAGCAGCCACCACAAGCAACCAACAGCCACCGCAGGCACCCAATGGCCACCCAACAACCACTGCAAACAGTCAAAAGCCATCACAGGCACCCAGTAGCCACCCAATGGTCACCCCGGGCAACGAACAGGCACCCAATGGCCACCACAACCACCCAACAGATGACCACAGGGCACCATGGGCACCCAATGAGCACCTAGTGGCCACTACAGGCAACCATTGGCCACTCACTGGCCACCACAGGTGACCACCGGCCACCCAATGGCCACCATGGGCACCCAGTGGGCCACTGCCAGCCACTGCAGGTAACCGCCAGCCGCCAGAAGCACACACTGGCCACCACGGAGCCCAACAGCCACCCAATGGCCACTGAGGCCACTAACTGGCCCCTGCGGGCACCCACTGGCCACCCACTGACCACCACGGGCACCCACCGGCCACCCACTGACCACCATGGGCACTCACTGGCCAACCGCCCACTGGCCATGTGCTGCAGCACTACAATAGCAAGACAAAACAGCTGTCAAGGGTGATGGTGGCCACGCAAGGGAGCTTGGTAGCCCAGTGGGGGCTGGGGATGCGGTGCTGAGCACCCTTGAGTCTCCCAGGGGTGGTGGCCACCCCAGGGAGTTTGGCAGCCCAGTGGGGCTTGGGGATGTGGTGCTGGGCACCCTTGGGTGCCCCAAGAGTTAGTAGCCACTCAGCAAGGGCTGCTAGCCCCAATGAATGACCACGCTGGAAGGGGACTGCATGTGGGGATGCCCAATGGGCGGTGGCCAGCCAGGGGGATTTGGTAGCCCAGGAGTGACCAGGCTCAGCAGTGACAAGAAACTGGGCACCCCTGGGTGCTCCTGGTGGGGGGGGTCACCCAGGGGGTTTGGTGGCCCAGGGGTAGTAGGGATGGGGTATGGGGACACACAGTGGGTGGTGGCCACCCAGGGGTTTTGGTAGCCCAAGCGTGGTAGATCGTGGGGTGCCAGGCACCTTTGGGTGGTGGCTATCTAAGGGGGTTTGGTAGCCCGCGGTGATTGGGTATGTGATGTTGTGCACCCATGGGCGCCACAGGGAGGGTGGTAACCACCTGAGGTAGTTTGGTAGCCCAGCGGTTGCCACATTAGGACAAAACGGCACGCTAAGCACCTTTGGGTGTCCCAAAGAGTGGGGACCACATAGAAACACTCGATAGCCAATAGGTGGTTAATGATGTGCTGTTTGGCACCCATGGGTGCCCTGGAGCTGGTGGCCATCAGGGAGAATTTGTAGCCCAAGAGTAGCTGGACTGAAAAACGACAGGGTGCTAAGCACCCTTGGGTGCCCTGGGGGTTGGAGGTCACCCAGAAGAACTGGTTGCCGCTCAGAAACGTTGGTGGCCCAAGGGTAGCTAGATACACACTGCCGAGTACCCATGGGTGCCCAGGGGGTGGTGGCCACCTGGTGGGGGTCAGTAGCCCTGGAGGCGGTGGGAGGTGTGTCAGGCACATGCTGCCCAGCACCCATGGGTGCCCTGGGGGTGGTGGCCACCCAGTAGCTCCCCATCCAAAGAAAAACATCCAAGAACCCTAGTGAGACCCCAAAACCACGTGATGACCCGTGGTAGGCACTCGGGGGGGGTGGCACCCATGGGTGGGGGTCACCCATGGGTGGGGTGGGGGGTCATCACCTTCTCCACGTTGCTCCAGAACTGCTTGACCTCCTTGGCAATGGCAGCGGCCACCCGGCGTAGCTTGGCCTGCTCCTCCCGCTTGGCCCGCTCCTCCTTCTGCCGCTGCTCCTCGTGGTGCCGCATCACCATCCGCACCACCTGGGTGGGGGGCACCCATGAGGGGATCCTCCCAAACTCCCGAAGTAGGGGAGGGGACTCTCGGGTGGCTGCTGTAGGGTTGAGCCTGCCCTGAAGTCCTTCCAAACCCATTGGAGATGCCACCAGAGGTTCTCCAAGGGGTTGAGCCTCTCTCAAAACTCCTCCAAACCCCTCAGAGACGCCACCAGAGGTTCTCCAGTAGCTACCATGGCATTGAGCCTCTCCTGATGCTCTTCCAAACCCCTCAGAGACGCCACCAGAGGCTCTCCAAGGGGTTGAACCTCCTCCAAAGCTCCTCCAAACCTCTTGGAAATGCAACCAGAGGTTCTCCACTGGCTACTATGGGGTTGAACCTCCTCCGTTGGCTGAGCCCCCTCCCATCCCCATGGGTGGGGAGCCCACCTTGCGGGCGACACCCCTCTTCCAGCGCCGTTCCTGGGCAAAGTCGGCAGCCAACCACTGCATCTCCTCGCAGAGATAATCCCAGTGGACCTTGGGGCGGGCCGGCTCCGGGACCTTGGGCAGACGCCGCAAGGACCAGAATCCTTCACGCTTCATCTCCGCCACCCGGTGCTCCACCTCGGCCTCCTGCACGGCACGGCAGGGGTTAAGTGCGCCCCCACCCCCCCCCCCCAACTCCCCTCGAAACCCCCATGTGGGATCAGAGATTCTCCAGGGGCTTATATAGGGTTGGGTTAAGCCCGATCGCCGCCCCCCCCCCCCCCCCAAATGTGTCCTATAGGAGGCCAAAGATTCTCTGGTGGCCAATATAGGGTTGGCTCGGCCCAAATCACCCCCAGGAAGACCCTAAATCCCCCCAAAACCTGTTCTATAAAAGGACAGAGATTCTTTGGGGGTCAGTATAGGGTCGAGTCAGCCCAAATCACCCCCAAAAGACCCTAAATCACCCCCCAAAACCCCCCCCAAATCTGTTCCGTAAAAGGATTTTCTGGGGGGCGATATACAGTTGGGTCGGCCCAAATCATCCCCCAAAAAAACCCCTAAATCCCCCCCCCAAACTCTTCTGTAAAAGAACAGAGATTCTCTGGTGGCTGATAAAAGGTTGGGCCAGTCCCAATCGCCCCCCAAAACTCCCCCAAAATGTGTCCCATGTGAGCTCAGAGATTCTCCGTTGGCTGCTATAGGGTTGGGTCAGCCCCAAGGACCCCCAAAATGCCCCTAAATACCCCAAAACACTTGTTCCATAAAATAGCAAAGATTCTACAATAGCTAATATACAATCGGGCCACCCACAAGTGACCTCCAAAACTATGCTAGTGCCACCCAAAACGCCTCCTAAACTCCCCCCAAATGAGACCAGAAATTCTCAAGTGGCTGTTATAGGGTTGAGCTGCCCCCCTAGTGCCCCCCCAAACGAGACCAGAGATTCTCTGGTGGCTGCTATAGGGCTGAACCAACCCCCCCGAGTGCCCCCCCAAACCCCCCTTGTGCCCCCCATACTCCTCCAAACGAGACCAGAGATTCTCCAGTGACTGCTATAGGGCTGAGCCCCCCCAAACCCACTGCCATGGGGAGGGGTCTGGGATCCAAAGCCGCGGCGGGGGGGGGGGTGCTTACATGCTTGGCCTGCTCGGCGATCTCGGCGTGGGTCTTGTCCCAGAGGCTGGGGGGTTCCGGGGGGCCGGGGGGGGCCATCGGGGCGGGGGGGGGCCGGCGGGCGAGGAGGCGGGGGGCGAGACGCTGCCGGGGGAGCCCGAGGAGGCGGGGGACACCGGGTTGCTGCCCGTCATTCTGGCCGGAGGGAGCTGAGGGGGGGGAACATGGTGGGGGGCGTGAGGGGGGGATCAGGTTTTGGGGGGGGTGGGAGGGGGGGGTGGTGTCTCAGGGGGACTTGGGGGGGGGGGTCTCAGGGGTGAGTTTGGAGGGGCAACAGGGGTTGCGGATGAGGTATGGGGGGGCTATGAGGGTTGTGGAGGGATTTGGGGGGTCATGGGGGGGAGAGTCAGGGGGGCTATAAGAGAGTAGGGGTGGGTTTGGGGGGGGGTCTTTGGGGGGGTGGGGTGAGTCTTGGGGGGGTCTATGGGGAGTTTCAGGGGGCTATAAGGGGGTGGAAGTGAGTTTGGGGGGCACAGATGAGTCTTGGGGGGGGTCTATGAGAAATAAGGGTATGTTTGGGGGGAAGTTTGGGGGGGGCCACAGCTGAATTGGGGGGGGGTATGTATGCCGTAGAGAACTTTGGGGGGGGTCTCTGGGGCTGTGGGTGAGTTTGGGAGGGGTACAGAGAGTGGGGGCAAGTGTTGAGGGGCTGGTGGCGATCGAGGCTGTTTGGTGGGCAACAAAATGGGGGGGGGGCTGGTAGAGGCTGGGGCTCACTTTGGGGGGGCTCAATGACCAGGGCTCAGCTTGGGGGGGAGCAACAGGGGTCCTGGCTCAGTTTGGGGGGGCTACAGAGACCATGGTTCAGTGGAGGGGGGGGGCAATGGGGGTCCAGGCTCAGTTTGGGGGGGGTCATGGCATTCACTTTGGGGGTGCAAAGATCAGGGGGAGTATTTTGGGGGGGGCCCATGGAGAGTGGGGGGGTCATGGAAATTGGGGGGGGTCACTTTGGGGGCACAGATACTGTGGGGGTCCACTTTGGGGGTGCAGAGCCCCCCCCCCCCAGCCAGTGCTCAGCACCATGGGGGGGGATTTGGGGGGGTCCCCCCTCGTCTCCCCCCCTCCATCCCCTCACCTGGGGGTGCAGCGGCGGGTGGGGGCAGGGTGGGGGGCGGGGGGGGGGGCCCCGGGGCCGCCCGCCTGCCCCAGGGCATGCTGGGAAGGGGGGGGCCTCATCCTGCGCCGGCGGCCGCCGGGCCGAGCCCTCGTCCAGCTCCTGGGCACCCGGGCGGCCCAGCCTGTGCTCCGCCGAGCCGCCTGGAAGTGTGTGGGGGTGGAATGTCAGGGTGGGGGGGCACCCATGGGTGCTGCCCCATATTCCCCCCCTCCAGCACCCATGGGTGCTGTCGCCCCACCTGTGTGCGCGGGGCCCTCCTCCTCCCTCCTCACACTCCACTTCCACGGTGTCGGTGGCGCGGGGGGGGGGCGTTCCTGGGGGGGGGAAGGGGAGTGGGTGACCCCCACCCATGGGTGCTGCCCTCCCCAAAACGGCCCCTAAATGACAGGGAGGTCCCTGCCCCCATCCCTGACCCCAGGCGCCCTCTGAACTTTGACCTGTGCCAGAGGGGTGCCCCACCTGGGGGTCCCGTACCCCACTGCAGGACCCTCAGGCTGCCCCACAGCAGGACCCTATGGGTGCCTCACACTGGGGTCCTTCACCCCACTCGGGGGTCCCCTGCCCCACGCTCGAGGTCCCCAAACCCCCTAACAGGTGCCTCAAGGTGCCCCATATTGGGGTACCTCTGGGTGCCCCTCCCAGGAGACCCTCTGGGTGCCCCACATTGGGGTCCCTCCCCCTACACCCAGCTCCCCTGCCCCACAGCAAGGTCCCCAAGCCCCACACAGGGGTCCCTCACCCCACAGCAACACCCGCGGGGTGCCCCAGATGGAGACCCCTCACCCCACACTGGGGTCCCTCTGGGTGCCCCACATGAGAGTCCCTCACCCCACAGCAACACCCTCGGGGTACCCCAGATGGAGACCCCTCACCCCACACAGGGGTCCCTCACCCCACAGCAACATCCTCAGGGTGCCCCATATTGGGGTCCCTCTGGGTGCCCCACACGGGGGTCCCTCACCCCCACAGCAACACCCTCGGGGTGCCCCATATTGGGGTCCCTCACCCCACACCGCGGTCCCTCTGGGTGCCCCACACGGGGGTCCCTCACCCCACAGCAACACCCGCGGGGTGCCCCACATCGGGGTCCCTCACCCCACACTGGGGTCCCTCTGGGTGCCCCCCACCCCACAGGGCGGTCCCCAAACCCCACGGGGGGGGTCCCTCACCCCACACAAACACCCTACGGGACACCCCCCCCCCCCAACGAAACCTTCCCCCCACACCGTCTCTCCCCCCCCCCGCCATCCCTCCCCCCACATCGCCCTCCCTTCCCCCCCGCCCCTCCCCCTACTTCCCGCCCTTTCCCGGGGAGGGGGAGGGGAAAGAAAGCACCGCGCTCCCGTTACCGATCGCTCCCGGCCGTTCCCGCCGCAGCCCCGGCACCTCACCGGGGGGGGAGGAGGAGGAGGAGGAGGAGGAGGAGGAGGGGGAAGAGGGGGAAGGTGGCGGGGGGGGGGGGGGGGAGAAGAAGGAGGAGGAGGAAGGGGGGGGGAGGCGGGCGGAGGGACCCGGGGAGGCGCCTCCCGCTCCGCCTCCGCCGGCCTCAGCCCCGCCGCGGAGCCGCCGCCATCCGCCGCCGCAAAATGGCCGCCGGCCCCCCCCTCTCCCCGCCCTCCCTCCCTCCCTCACACCCGCCCGCCCTCCCCCGCCGTCTCTCCCCCCCTCCCTCGTTCCGCCACCCCCCCCAACCTCCACCCGTTCTTCTTCTTCTTCTTCTTCTTCTCCCCCCCCCTCCTCCTCCTCCTCCTCCCCCTCCTCCTCCTTCTTCTCCCCCCCCCTCCCCGCCGCCGCCGCCCGGGGGGCTCACGGGAAATGGAGTCCGCCGCAGCCGGAGCCAGCGGCAAAATGGCGGCGGCCGCCGCCGCGCGCGCTGCCGGCGGAGGGGGCGGGGCCGGAGGGGAGGGGTGGGTGGTGGTTGGTTGGTTGGTTTGGTGGTGGGGGGGGGGGATGAAATCTCGCGAGAGCTCTGCCCGCCGGTGGTGGCGCTCTCGCGAGATTTCACCCACAGTCTTTTTTTTTTTTTCCCCCTCTCTCTCTCTGTCTCTCTTCTCGCCGAGGCGCGCGCCCTCCCGGGGTCTCGCGAGAACGCGGCGGGGCCGCGAGAAGCGGGAGGAGGAGGGGGGGGAAGATGGCGGCGGGCGGCGCGTGGCGGCCCGGACACGCCCCTCCCCCCGCCCCGTCGAGGGGGGCGTGGCCTGGGCGAAAGGGGCGTGGCGCGCCGGGAAAGGCAGGCAGGTGGCTCCGCCCCGCGGCCCCGGCGGATGACGGAGGGCGCCCACCCCTCCGAGTGACGTCACTTGCCCGGGCACGTGGCGGCGAGGCGGCTCCGCGGGTGATGGCGGCCATGTTGGGTCAGGCCCAGAGAATCATGGGAGGTTGGCCGTGTCGCGTCAGCCCCAGAGGATCACGGGAAGGCGGCCGTGTTGGGTCAGCGGCTCCCCCTCCAGGTCAGGGCGTGGCCTCAGGGAGGCGGGGCAGGCAGTGGGGGCGGAGCCTGTGCAGGGAGGGGGCGGGGCCTTCAAGCAGGCTCTTCTCCGTCACCCACAGGGACATCGGTGGGACGGAGACGTCTCGTGCCCCACGCGGTCCCTCCTCACAGCCCCCCCATGTCCCCCACAGCCCCCCGTGCCCCATACGTCCCCTATAGCGTCCCCTCCAGCCCTCCATCCCCATACGTCCCCTATAGGGTCCCCTCCAGCCCTCCATCCCCATACGTCTCCTATAGGGTCCCCTCCAGCCCTCCATCCCCATACGTCTCCTATAGGGTCCCCTCCAGCCCTCCATCCCCATACGTCCCCTATAGGGTCCCCTCCAGCCCTCCATCCCCATACGTCCCCTATAGGGTCCCCTCCAGCCCTCCATCCCCATACATCTCCTATAGGGTACCCTCCATCCCCATACGTCCCCTATAGGGTCCCCTCCAGCCCTCCATCCCCATACGTCTCCTATAGGGTCCCCTCCAGCCCTCCATCCCCCATCCGTCTCCTATAGGGTACCCTCCATCCCCATACGTCCCCTATAGGGTCCCCTCCAGCCCTCCATCCCCATACGTCTCCTATAGGGTCCCCTCCAGCCCCTCGCCCCCCATCCGTCCCCACAGGGTCCCCTCCCTTGTCCCCTATAGCCCCCGTGTCCCCTACAGGCACGCTGTTCCCCCCCCCATCTCACAACACATTGGGGCGTTTTTGACCTTTTTTTATCTAAAAGGAAGCAGAAACGGCGTCGAAAAAAATCCCCATTTTCACCCCAAAACGCGCGCGGGAGGGGGGTGGGGGGGGAAGGTGGGGGGGCCCCAAGGGTCACGGGGGGGTGACCCCAAAGGGTCACGTGGCGTCCCCAGCAGACGTGAAGGGGATCAGGGGGTCCCCACGGGAGGGTGACCCAGGGGGGACAGGAGAGGACAAGGCCACTTTGGGGGGGCAGCTCTAGGTGACCCCAGGGGACACAGGTGACACCGTGGTGGCCCCAAAGGGGACAAGGAACATGACCATGTCCCCAAGCCTCCCTAGATGCCACCAGCGGCAGCCACCCCACACCTCCTGGGGACATGGTGGCCCTAGGGTGGCTCTAGGTGACCCCAGGGGACATGGGTGACACCGCAGTGGCCCCGAGGGGGACAAAGAACATGCCTATGTCCCCAAGCCTCCCTAGATGCCACCAGCGGTGGCCGTCTTGGAGGGGACACCCCACATCTCCTGGGGACACGGTGGCCCTAGGGTGGCTCTAGGTGACCCCAGGGGACACGGGTGACACCGTGGTGGCCCCGAAAGGGACAAGGAACGCGACGATGTCCCCGAGCCTCCCTAGATGCCACCAGCGGTGGCCATCTTGGGGGGGACACCCCAGGTGTCCCGTGGACGGGGTGGCCCCAGGGGACACGGGTGACCTGCTGGGGACGTGGGCAGGGCCAGGGGGGACGTCACAGGAAGTAGTCGGCCACCGGCTTCTTGGAGGGGGATCCCCCGCGTCTCCTGCGGCGCCGCCTCGAAGATGATGAACTCCTTCTGCAGGTGCTCGTCCAGCTCCAAGATGGCTGCCACGTTCCCGCACCTGCGGGGCGAAGCGTGTGCTTAGCGTGTGCTTGGCGTGTGCGTGGTGACACGCCCTGGGGGAGGACCCAGAGGCCAACCCCACGGGGGGGATGGTTGCCTTCAAGTGTCACTGGGAGCCCTCCCCCACGTCCCCCTTGCATCCTGTGTTCCCTTGTCACATGTCCTAGCGTGTCCTTAACACGTTGTTGGTGTACGCTTAGCGTGTCAACTCACCTAGAGCAGTAGTTAGTGGCCGACCCCATGATGAGAACAGTCCCATTCAAGTGTCACTTGGGGCCCACCCGTGTCCCCCAAACTCCATTTCCCCCACCATGTGTCCCAGCACACCTTAACATGTACTTAGCAATGTTCTTAGCATGTTGAGACTCACCTGTAGCAACAGCTGCTGGCCAAGCCCATGATGGGGATGGTCCTATTCAAGTGTCACTTGCCACCCACTGGTGTCCCCCCCCGCCCTGTGTCTCTTCACCACTCGTTCTCCCCACCTTAGCGTGTTCTTAATGTGTCCTTAGCGTGTCAACACCCCCACCATCAATCCCAAACCCACCAAACAAGGAGAATGTTCCCATTCCGGTGCCACGTTTCAATCTTCCCACCTCCTCGCCCCCCCATCCCCTTAGCGTGTGCTTAGCGTGTGCTTGGTGTGCGGCTGACCTGTAGCAGTAGTTGGGGGCGGACCAGACGGTGAGGACGGTCTCGTTGAAGTGCCACTTGTAGCCTTCCATGACGAGCTGGTGGGCTCGGCAGATCATGTCGAAATGTCGTTGGAAGCGTTGAACTGGGCCACCACGTCGCTGCCGAACAGGTACCCGGCCCCCCGCGGGGACACGCCCCAGCCCGTCGTGTCTGCCGACACACCACACGCGTGTCACGGATGGAAAGGGGGGGGTTGGGGTGGGTTCCCGTGGGGCTGGGCGGTAGTGTGGGGGTCACACGTGTTATCACGTTGGGGGCAGTGTGTGGGGACAAGCGACCCACATGCATGCTACGTGTGTTCACACGTGTCAGGTAGAACAGTCCAGCGTGGTCGGGGCGTCACACGGGTGTCACGCAGAGCCATGTGGATCAGCACAGTGTGGCCGCAGCATACACGTGACCCACATGCATGAGACGTGTCCACATGTGTCACACAGAGCATCCCAATGGGGTCACATGTGTGTCACTCGGAACCACACAGGCCAGGTTGGGGTGTATGCCTGGGGACGTGATGCACACCCGTGTCACGTGCATTTACATGTGTCACGTGGGACAGCCTGGTGTGGCCATGGGGGTCACACGTGTGTCACACACACCAGCCTGGCGTGGCCGTGGGGTCATGCGTGTCACCCCCCACACGCCAGCCTGGCACCTCTACGTCACAACACACAACGCAGACGCGCGTCACCCCCGGTGACAAGGGCCATTCCAAAGACAGCGGGGAGGCCACGGGGCGCGACACGGAGGCGGCTGGCCTCTACCCCACCCCGGTGGGCGGGGCTGCAAGGCGGGACACGCACCGACACGGGCCGACACGCGTGTACGGGACCTACCCTCGGGGTCGGACCAGAGCAGGTCGCACATGGGACCGTCGTGGGGCACCTCCTGCTTGCGGTCGATGGTGCGGATCTGGTCCAGCGTCTGGATGGAAGGCGAGAGGCCCCCATGCACACAGAAGATCTGTGGGGACACGTGTGTGCTTAGCGTGGGCGAAGGCTGTACCCTGCCCTCCTGTCACCGTGAGGGTGGAGGGACCCTGGGGAGGACAAGGCCCCAAGCAGCCCCCCCCAAAAGCAGCCCCAGGGTCTGCCCCACACCCCATAGGTGCTTAGTACGTTCTAGCACATGCTTAGCGTATCCTGGTGCGCTCATCGTGCCGTCCATGGCAGCGACAACGCTGAAGACAGCAAAGCTGCCCTTGCAGCCCCCCCCAAAACAGACCTTCCTACCCACTTGTGTGCCCTCTGTGCGTCCTTAGCATGTCCTAGCATGCGCTTAGCGTGTCCTAAGGTATCCCAGCGCGCTCACAGAGCATTCCGCAGCGGTAACGAGGCTGCAAAGAACGAAGCTCCTGGTGCAGCCCCATCACACGCAGCCCCCGCTGCCCCCTCGCAACCTCGCGTGCCCTTAGCGTGTGCGCCAACCTTGCCGTCGATGATGGCGGAGAGGCTGAGGTAGTCGAAGATCTCGGTGCAGTAGCGCCAAACGGTGACGGAGCCATATTTACGCAGGCACTCGTCTTAGCGTGTGCGCCAACCTTGCCGTCGATGATGGCGGAGAGGCTGAGGTAGTCGAAGATCTCGGTGCAGTAGCGCCAAACGGTGACGGAGCCATATATACGCAGGCACTCGTCGTAAAAACCGTAGACCTGGGTGATCTGCCGGCTCTCGTGGTTCCCACCGGATCAGCGTGATGCCGGGTCGGGATAACGGACCTGTAACGCCCGGATGCCTGGGTCCCCACCCCGGACCCCCTGGGTCCCCCTCCCCGAGATGCCTGCGTCCCCCCATAGGTGCCCCCCCCCCAGATGCCTGGGGTCCCTTCTGGATACCCGGATCCCCTCCTCGGACCCCGGGTCCCCACCCTGGACACCTGCGTCCCCCCCATAGGTCCCCCTCCCAGATGCCTGGGTCCCTTCTCAGACTCCTGGGTCCCCCCCTCCCGGACTCCTGGGCTCCCCCAGACTCCGGGGTCCCACCTTGAGGGCCAGCAGCAGCAAAAAGGTCTCGACGCTGTAGAAGCCCCGATCCACGAAGTCCCCCATGAACAAGTAGTTGGTCTCAGGGACATCCCCCGCCAACCTGGGGAGCACAGGGGGGTGCTTAGGGGTGGTTGGGGGGGCAGAGAGGGTGCTTAGGGGGCAGGGAGAGTGGTTGGAGAGCAAATAAGGGGACACAACGGGCAGTTGCAAGGCAGTAAAGCAGCATGCAGAAGTGGTTGGGGGGGCACCGGGGCACTTAGGGGGCACAAGTCGGGGGGTGCTTAGGGGGTGGGGGGGCACAGTTAGCAACCAGGGGGCAATTACAGGGTGGCTGGGGGGCACGGGGGGGCACTAAGGGGGTAGGAGGCAAAGTATGGGGGCAGTTAGGGGGCACGGGGGATTGTTGGGGGGCACTTAGGGGTCCAGCAGAGTATTGAGGGGTTGGGGGGCTGTCAGAAAGCACTTGGGAGGCAGCTGGAGGTCTGAGGGTGCAGTTGTTAGGGTTTCCAGGGTGGGGCACTCGGGGGGCAGCTCACCCTGAAGAGCTCCTTGAGGTCATAGAACTGCCCGTGGATGTCGCCGCACACCTGGGGGCGGGGGGAACGACATGCAATTGGGGGGTCAGAGCCCCCCCAGTGCCCCCCAAGTCCTGGCTCTGCCCCCCCAAACCCCTAGCCCCCCCCATATCTCCCCCCATGAAGCCTTGTAATCTGTTCCCTAGTCCCCACCCCCCCACATCTACCCCCCAGTCCCCCTATATCCAACCCTAGACCCCCATCCACCCCCCAAATCCTCCCTGACCCCATATTTGCCCCCCCAGCCACCTACATCCACCCCCTAGACCCCCTCAGCCCCCCACATCCACCTCCAAATCCCCCTAATCCCATATTTGCCCCCCATATCACTCCTAGCCCCCCATATCCAACCCCTAGACCTCCCTCAGCCCCCCACATCCGCCCCCAGATCCCCCCCAACCCCATACCTGCCCCCCATACTGCCCCCAATACCCTGTACCCCACCCCCAAGACCCCTCCCCTCAGCCCCCGAACTCACAGTGACGGGGGAATCGACCCGCTGAACGTTGCTCTCCTCCACCAAAATCTCCCTGGGGATAAAAAAAGGTTGAGGGTGGGGGGGCAATTATTTACCCCCAGAAAGGAGCTAATTACCCAGGGTGGGGGGGGGGGGGGGGACCTGAGGGGGGGGGGGGGAGATTGTTAATTAATTCCTGGGGGGTGGTTAATTACCGGGCTTTGGCACAGAGGGCTTTTCACTTTCGCTCTCCTTGATCAGCTCACAGCGCCGTAACTGCTCGATCTGCCGGTCCAGGTCGCTCAGCTCCCCCCATGGCTGGGGGCAAAACCCACAGCAATTAGCCACCCCCCCCCAGGTAATTAGCCCCCCTGGGCTTAATTAGCTCCCCCACCCTGGGGGCAAGAGCCCACCAGGCCTATCCTCTGTCGCATAGCGGGTGGGTGGGTTCCCATGGGGGCTGGGGTGGTTGGGGGGGGTTATTGCCCTTTGGGGGGGGGGGGGGCTAAGGGCCCCACGGCTGCCCCATGAGGCCCCTAATTGCCCCTAAAGGGTCCGTAAGTGCCCCATAACTATCGCATGGGGTCCCTTACTGCCTCCTGGGTTTGTAGCTGTCCCACAACTGCCCCAAGGGGGTCCTTCATTGCCCCAGGGGGGGTCCCCCACCTGCCCTATGAGGATCCTTAATTGCCTCATGGGGGTCCCAAACTGCCCCACAACTGTCCCATGGGCATCCCCAACTGCCCCAAGGGAATCCTTAATTGCCCCACATAGTCCCCAGCTGCCCCACAACTGCCCTATGAGGATCCCTAATTGCCCCATGGGGGCCCCCAGCTGCCCTGTGGGGGCCCTTAACTGCCCCATGGGGCTCCCAGCTGACCCATGGGGTCTCTAACTGCCGCACAACTGCCCCACGGGGCTGGTATGTGCCCCATAGCAGCCCCTAACCGCCCCACGGGGGTCCCATACCACCCCATTGGAGTACCAGCTGCCCCACAACTACCCCATGGGGGTGCCCAACTGCCCCGGGGTGGGGGGGTGGAGATCTGTGAGCCCCATAACTGCCCCTGTAGCTCCTCCCAGACCCCCCAAGTGCCCCCCAGGTCCCAACAGCCCCCCCCCAGCCCCACAACTGCCGCCCGAGTCCCCCCCCAGCCCCCCGACCCCCCTCCCAGGCCCCCCAAACCAGCCCCCTACTCTCCCGAGTGCCCCCCCCACCCCCACAGAACCGCCCCATAACCCTCCCAGCCCCCCAAAAACCGCCCCGCCCCCCCCCCCCCCGTACCCACCGGGCCGCGACCCTCCGCCGCCGCCGCCACCGCTGCGCGTCACTTCCCGAGCCGGCCCTCGCCGGAAGTGGAAGAGCGACGGCCCGCAGGAAGTGACGTAGGGAGGGGAGGCGGGCTTACAGCGAGAGGGGCGGGGCGGCGCTGCGGAAAACCCGCCCCCCCCCCCCCAAGAACGCTTGCGGGGTTCCGCAACGCCTGGGACTCCCCCCCCCGAATTCCTGTGCCCGCCCCCGAACTCCAGGGTCTCCCCAAAACTCCCACCCCCCCCGAATTCTTGGGTCCCCCCAAACTGTTGTTCTCCTCCAACTCCTGCCCCCCCCCCCGAATTCCTGAGCTCCCCCCCAACTCCTGGGCTCCCCCCCCAAACTCCTACCCCCCCCCGAATTCCTGGGACCCCCCCCAAAACTCCTGCCCCACCCCCCATTCCTGCCCCCCCCGAATTCCCGGACCCCCCCCCCCAATTCCCGCGTCCCCCCCCGAATTCCCGGACCCCCCCCCCCCCCAATTCCCGGGTCCCCCCCGAATTCCTGTCCCCCCCCCCCCCCAAAACTCCTGCCCCCCCATTCCTGCATGTCTCCCCCCCCCCCCCGAATTCCCGGACCCCCCCTCATTTCTGGGTGTCCCCCCCCGAATTCCCGAGTCCCCCCCAATTCCTGCCCCCCCCCCCCGCACTCCTGGCTCCCCTCTGCTCAAGCCGTCGCCATTTTATTCTCCCGCCCCGGTCCCTTTAACACAGGGGGTGGAGCCAAGGCGGGAGGGGAGGGGAAGGGCGCGGTGGTGGGGGGAAGGGGGCGTGGCAGAGGCGTGTCCCGGCGCGCGGTGACGCGTCGTCAGTAGGCGTGGTTAGAGACGAAGAGGGACTCGCTGGCGGCCGCCCCCCGCCGGGCCGCTGGGGGTGTACTTCCCTTGGCAGGCCAACGAGTTGGCCTGGGGATAGAGAGGACACGTGAGGTCACCGGCGACGTCACGGGGGACACCGGGGACGTCATGGGGGGACACTGGTGTCCCCTCATGTTCCCCTCCAGAGCGGGGATGGTCTCCGCGCCGCTCCCCCCCGCCCCGCCCCAGTGTCCCCAGTGTCCCCGTGCGGGTGACCCACCAGAATGGCCTTGATGTCCTCCACCCGCACCACCCGTCAGGTGTCCCCCACCCCCCCGACGTCCCCACGGGTGACCCCGCCAGAACCTCCTCGACGTCCTCCACCTGGGCCACCTTGTCCTCCTCCATCTCCCTGTCCCCATGTCCAAGCTGTCCCTCACCTCCCCAATGTCCCCACGGGTGACCCGCCAGAACCTCCTTGACGTCCTCCACCTGGGCCACCTTGTCCTCCTCCATCTCCCTGTTCCCATGTCCAAGATGTCGTCCCCCCCCGACGTCCCCACGGGTGACCCGCCAGAACCTCCTCGACGTCCTCCACCTGGGCCACCTTGTCCTCCTCCATCTCCCTGTTCCCATGTCCAAGATGTCGTCCCCACCCCGACGTCCCCACGGGTGACCCGCCAGAACCTCCTCGACGTCCTCCACCTGGGCCACCTTGTCCTCCTCCATCTCCCTGTTCCCATGTCCAAGATGTCGTCCCCCCCCCGACGTCCCCACGGGTGACCCGCCAGAACCTCCTCGACGTCCTCCACCTGGGCCACCTTGTCCTCCTCCATCTCCCTGTTCCCATGTCCAAGATGTCGTCCCCCCCCCCGACGTCCCCACGGGTGACCCGCCAGAACCTCCTCGACGTCCTCCACCTGGGCCACCTTGTCCTCCTCCATCTCCCTGTCCCCATGTCCAAGCTGTCCCTCACCTCCCCAATGTCCCCACGGGTGACCCGCCAGAACCTCCTCGACGTTCTCCTCCTGGGCCACCTTGCCCTTCTCCATCGCCCTTGTCCCCACGTCCCCTCCACACCCAAGATGTCCTCCCCCCCCCCTTACGTCCCCATGTCCCCCACCCCGCCGTGTCCCGGGGGGAGGTGACGGTGACCTACCAAGGCCCTCTTGACGTACTCCTCTTGGGCCGCCTTGGTGTTGTCCTTCTTGCCGGCCCAAGCCCGCAGCGCTGAGGCCTGGAGCGCCCGCCCGTAGGAGAAGGTCAGGGCCCAAGGGCGCGCCAGGGGACAACGGTTGATGGCGTTGAGGTTGAGAGATGCTTCCTCCTCGCTTTGGCCACCCGACAGGAACGTGATGCCTGGGACGTTGGGGACAAAGGTCAGGAGGCCACCAGCGGGGACGGGGAGGTCGTGGAGATGTGGTCGTGGGGGTGGGGAGATGGTCGCGGAGGTGGGGATGCGGGTGTGGGGATGGGGACGGGATGGGGACGTGGCCATGGGGATGGGGACACGGCGATGGGGGATGGGGACACCGACACCAGGGAGAACGTGGCCGTGGGGATGGGGACACGGCGATGGGGACAGGCTGGGACACAACCATGGGGATGGGGACACCATGAGAACATGGCCATGAGCATGGGGACACCATGGGGACACGACCATGAGGATGGGGACACCACAGGGACATGACTATGGGGAAGGGGACACCATGTGGACATGGCCACAGGGATGGGGACACCACGAGGATGTAGCCATGGGGATGGGGACACCACGGGGACACGGCCACGGGCATGGGGACACGGCCATGGGGCCGGGGACCAGGTGGCACTGACCGGGGACAGCGGGGGGCACGGTGCGGCGCAGGGCGGTGACGGTGGCCATGGCGATCTCCTCGGGGCTGTACTTCTTGGTGCAGGCGTGGCCCGGTGTCACCATGTTGGGCTTCAGCAGCGTCCCCTCCAGGTAGACGTGGTGGTCGCTCAGCGCCTTGTAGACGGCCGCCAGCACCTGGGGACACCAGGGACATTGGGGACGGGGCGGGGGACGCGTTGGGGGACGCGTTGCGTTGGGGGACGTCACCCACCTTCTCGGTCACGTACTGGCAGTGCTTCAGGTCGTGGTCACCATCTGGGAGGATCTCGGGCTCCACGATGGGGACGATGCCGTTCTGTGGGGACACAGGGGACGTTGGGGACAGGGACACCCCACGGGGACACGGGGATGGGGACACGGTGGTGGCCAGGGCACGGTGTGGTGGCAGGTGGCCCGGGGGGCCCTGGGGTGGCAGGAGGGGACATGGAGGTGGTGACGCCGTGTCACGTCTCGGTGCCACCTCGTGTCACCGTGCCATGTCTGGGGGGACACCCACCGCAGCTGGGAGCCCACCAAGCACCACAGGACACCTGGAGGGGACACAAGGATGGGGTTGGGGACAGGGAGGTGACACGGGGACAGGTAGGGACACACTGAGGTGACCCAAGCGCATGGACGTGCCACCATACCATCTCCACGTCCCACCACACCACGTCTAGGTGCCACCACACCACGTCTAGGTGCCACCTTGTGGCATCACCCTGCAGGTCGGAGGCCACCAACCACCACAGGGCACCCGGAGGTGACAACAGGGACGACGTGGGAACACAGTGAGGTGACCCAAGGACATGAAGGTCCCACCACACCATCTCTATGCCCCACCACACCACGTCTAGGTGCCACCACACCACGTCTAGGTGCCACCTTGTGGTGTCACCCTGTAGGTTGCAGGCCACCAATGACTGTAGGGCACCCAGAGGTGACATGGGGACAGGTGGGGAGACACTGAGGTGACCCAAGGACATGGAGGTGCCACCATACCATGGCTAGGTACCATCACACCACCTCTACGTCCCACCATGCCACGTCTAGGTGCCACCCTTGTGGTGTCACCCTGCAGGTTGGAGGCCACCAATGACTGTAGGGCACCCAGAGGTGACACGGGGATGATGTGGGGACAGAGTGAGGTGACCCAAGGACACGGAGGTGCCACCATACCATGGCTAGGGTACCCTCACACCATCTCTACATCCCACCACACCACGTCTAGGTGCCACCACGCCACGTCTAGGTGCCGCCTTGTGCCGTCAACCTGCAGGTTGGAGGCCACCAACCACTGTAGGGCACCCGGAGGTGACAACAGGGATGACATGGGGACACAGTGAGGTGACCCAAAGACATGGAGGTGCCACCATACCATCTCTACGTCCCACCACACCATGTCTAGGTGCCACCACACCATGTCTAGGTGCCACCTTGTGGCGTCACCCTGCAGGTCGGAGGCCACCAACCACTGTAGGGCACCCGGAGGTGACACGGGGACGGGGTTGGGGACAGGGAGGGCAATGGGGAGGGGATGAGGACCTGCTGGCAGATGCTGGCGTAGCGGGCGAGGACGTTGGCATTCTCCATGACGGCCAGGCGCGTGGGCGTGTGCGCGGTGATCTTGAGGACACAGCGCCATTTGGCAAAGTCGGGCCCCGTCCTTCTTGTACTGGGCGCAGCGCTCCATCAGCCCGTCCAGCCCTGCGGACATCGTGGGGACATCAGGGACAGGGACACCATGGGGGAAGTAGGGGTGGGGACACGATGGGGCGTGGGGGAAGCAGCAGGGAGGGGGACACCGGCGGGGTGTGGGGATGACATCAGGGATGGGGACACCATGGTGGCATGAGGGATGGGGACACCGACAGGGTGTGGGGATGACATCAGGGATGGGGACACCGTGGTGGCATCAGGGATGGGGACACCGATGGGTCTTGCAGATGGAATCAGGGATGGGGAGGTGGCTGGGGCCACCCGTGGGGACACGGCTGTCACTCACCCTGGGTCGTGGTCTCGCCGTTGGTGCCAGCCAGGGACGACCCCCTTGTCCACCTGGGGGACGGGACAGGGTCACCAGGGTCACCGGGCGCTGGCCTGGTCCCCACCCTGTCCCCAGGTCCCCCCGTTCCTCACCTGCGTCCCCACAGCCCGCGTGTCACCCCGGTGTCCCCCGGGGCACCCCCAAGTCCCCGTGTCCCTCCAACCTCCCCACGTCCCCCATGTCCCTCCTGTCCCCAGCGTCCCCCTCAAAGGGACAATGCCCTCAATGTCCCCACATCCCCCTCAGGGTCCCCACGTCCCCACCTTGATGCCAACAAGACCCTCTTGATGGAGGTGACCTGGGTCAAGGAGCTCCCAATGGCCCCACATCCCCACATTGTCCCCAACGCCCCTGATGTCCCCATGTCCCCCTGATGTCCCCACCATGACGCCGACAAGGGCACCTGGTGAAGCCACCTTTGAGGTGGTCGACCCGGTTGCACCTTTGATGTGGTTGGCCTGGCTCAAGCAGCACCCAACACCCCCACGTCCCCTCATTGTCCCCAACGCCCTTGATGTCCCCACGTCCTCCCGATGTCCCCAAGGTGTCCCCCGATGTCCCCAAGGTGTCCCCACCACGATACCAACAAGGGCCCCTGATGAAGCCACCTTTCAGGTGGTTGACCCAGTTGCACCTTTGATGTGGTTGACCTGGCTCAAGCAGCACCCAACGCCCCCACGTCCCCTCATTGTCCCCAACGCCCCCGGTGTCCCCGTGTCCCCCCGATGTCCCCAAGGTGTCCCCACCTTGATGCCGACGAGGGCGCCCTTGCTGCGGATGACCTGGGGGAAGGGACGCCCATCATCCGTCTTCTGGTAGAGGGTCTCGTGGAAGAGGATGACTCCACCAATGCAGGGGTCCACGCGGCTGTCGGCGGTGAAGAGCAGCTGCCGGTACCAGCGCCGGTTCTCTTCTGTGTTCTCCGCCCCCACCGAGCTCAGCCGCTTGGCGATGCTGCCTGCAGTCGTCCCAGTACAAACCAGTCACTCCCAGTTCAGCCCAGTATACGGCATTATGGCCTACCGTCCTTCTCATGCTGCTCCAGGGTGTCCCAGGAGCTCCCAGTGCAGCTCCAGGCGCTCTCGGGGTTCCCCTGGGGTCACCTCGGGGTGCACAGCTACTTCCCTGTGCTCCCTGCAGCCACCCCAGTATAAGCCAGTTCATTCCAATATAGCCCAGTAACCCCCACTGGTCTCCTGGTGCTGCCCAAGGTGTCCCAGTAGCTCCCAGTGCCAGCCCGGGAAGCCCTCAGGGTCCCCCCGGTGCCACTTCAGGGTGCTCAGCTGCTTCCCCATCCTCCCTGCAGCCATCCCAGTATACAGCAGTTCATCCCAGTATAGCCCAGTAACCCCAACTGGTCTCCTGCTGCTGCCCCAAGGTGTTCCAGTAGCTCCCAGTTCAGCCCCCAGGAGCTCCCAGGGATCTCCTGCTGCCCACCTTGAAGCTCTCAGCTGCTTCCCCATGCTCCCAGCCACCATCCCAGTACAAACCAGTTCATCTCAGTATAGCCCAGCAACCCCCACTGGTCTCAGAGTGCTGTCCCAGTGCCTCCCAGTAGCTCCAGTGCAGCCCCAGAGGCTCTCAGGGCCCCCCTGGTATCACCTCGAGGTGCTCAGACTCTTCACAATGCTGCCTACAGCCACCCCAGTCCAAACCAGTTACTACCAGTATAGCCCAGTATGGCCCATTGCCTTCCTGGTGCTGCCCCAGTGCCTCCCAGTAGCACCCAGTACTTCCCAGTCCAGCCCTGGTGTCTCCCAGTAACTCCAGTATCCTCCCAGTACTGCCCCAGTAGCTCCCAGTGGATCCCTGTGCCCTCCCAGTGGATCCCAGTGTCCACTCAGTGCTGCCCCAGTGGATCCCAGTAGCTCCCAGTGTCCTCCTAGTGCTTCCCCAGTAGCGCCCAATAACTCCCAGTGCCCTTGCAGTGCATGCCAGTAGCTCTCAGTGCTCTCCCAGTGGATCCCAGTAGCTCCCAGTGCTGTACCAGTGCCTCCCAGTAGCTCCCAGTAGCTGCCTGATGCTGTCCCAGTAGCTCCAGTAACTCCCAGTGCCTCCCAGTACCCTCCTAATACCCTCCCTGTGTGCCCCAGTCCCTCCCAGTAGCTCCCAGTGCCTCCTAATCTCCCAGTGTGCTCCAGTCCCCTTCCCAGTACACTCCCAGCGCTCTCCCTGTGCTTCCTCATCCCCTCCTAGTAGTTCCCCATGCCTCCAGTGTGCCCCAATATCCTCCCAGCCCCCTCCCAGTACCCTCCCAGTGCCCCCCAGTGCCCTCCCAGTCACCCACCAGTGGACTCATCGGCAGCAGGATGCCCTTCCCGGGGGCGACGATGCGCTGGGCGATGGCCGCCAGCTCCTGCTTCTGCTCCGGGGTCAGCGCTGCCACCGGCGGGGACATTGCGGCGGCTGTGGTGACATCAGCAATGACATCAGCAATGACAACAGGGACATCAACCACACCTTGGGACGTGACGCCCCACCCGCCCCTATGGCTGCCCCTGGGGGGAACCAGGAGTTCAGCGGGGGGGACGGGGGACAGGACACCCAGGGGACACCCAGGTGCCGGGGGGGGGGGGGGGGGGGTGGGGGGGGGGGGGGGGGGGAGACGGGACAGGACTTGGGGGGACCCAGGTGCCTGGACC
>NC_068967.1:0-34663 GCF_026419915.1 Harpia harpyja | reverse complement strand
GTATCACACAACAAAAGGGGGTCTGCCCCTCACCGCAAGATGGCGGCTACTGGCCTCCTCCCGCCTTGCAGCGTCGCAGCTGCTCCAAACTTTGAAAGAAACTCAGAGGATTTTACCCAAAACGAAGGTTTTTAGGCGGCGCCAGCCCTCCCTGGGGGGTTATTTTCTCCTTTCCAGGGAATATTTTAAAGGCAAAGACCCGGATGTGGGACTGCGGCAGCGCCAGCGCGCATGCGCAGCCCCCCCCCCGCGCACACAAAATGGCGGCGGTGGCGCAGCTGGAAAAGCCGCGCCCCTCCCTGGGCGCACAAAATGGCGGCCGCGGGGCTTGGCGACGGGGGGGGGGGCTCCGCGACCCCCAAACCATCTCCTCCTCCTTTGCAAAAAAAAAAAAAAAAACCAAACCCGAATTTTCCCTTTATTTGTAGCTTTAGATGCGGATTTCCCTTTATTTGTAGTTTTAGAAGCGGATTCTTCTCCCGGAGGCCGCCGCGGCGCATCCGGGCGCGGCGCTTTGTCCGCCCCCCCCCCCCCCCCATCCGCGACCACTTTTTACTTAAAAAAAAAAAAAAAAAACAACCAAAAAAACCGACACTGAAAAAGGGGGGTTACGCTGAAAAAAATTCGAGGCGGGATAAACCTCAACGGCGGGCAAATAAATTTAAAAAAAAAAAAACGGTGGGGGCGAATTAATTGAAATAAAAACCCCACAGCCTGGAGCATCGCGGAAATGGGGGGGGGGGGGCATCAAATCCCAGCCCCTCCCTCCCAATACAGCCGTAACAATTAAAACTCTGTAGCTACACCGTTACTAAAATAAGAAAGTGTAACAAAAACGCTCGTTGGAAAGAAAAAATTTTTAAAAAAAACCACAGTAAAAGCGGCACCGCCGTTACAACCGCCCACCGCAGCGGAAAGGGGGGCTCTAGGACCCCCCCCGCCGCGGGCCCGCCATACCCTCCCCAGGGGTACCGGGGGGGGGGGGGGGGGAGCTTTAGTGACCCCCCCCTTAAGCTGCTGGAGAAGGGGGGGGCTCCAAGACACCCCCCTCCCCATCTCCTCCCCGGGGCTGTGGTGGCTGCCATACCACACCCCGGCGTTGTAGGGACCCCCCCCGGGAAGAAGGGAGGCCGCAGGGCCCCCCCCCCCAGCTATAGGGACCCCCCTGGGGGGCCACAGAGACCTCCCGCGCCCCCCCCCCGGAGCTGTAGGGAGCCCCCCCGGGAAGAAAGGGGGCCGCAGGGCCTCCTGCCCGAGCTGTAGTGACCCCCCCCGGGAAGAGGGGATGCCGCAGGGCCCCCCCCGAGCCTTTTCCCCCCCCCGGTACCGTTGGAGGCCATGGCGGTGCCGCCCTGCTCCTGCGCTTCCCCTCCACGTGGCGCCCGCACTGCGCCCCCGGCCGCCCGCCCGCCCTTTATAGCCTCCGTCGGCGCGTACCACAGCCCGGTGGGGCGGGGGGGGTGGTGGTGGGTAGGGTGGATTTTGGGGGGGGGGGGTGCGGATGAGGGGGGTGGTGAGAGTTTCTTCCTCCTCCTCCCCACCCCACCCCGCCGGTGGTGGTGGTGGTGGTAGGGTCCGCGGAGGGGCGGGGGCGGGGCCGAGGGGGGTGGGCGGGGCTACGGGGCGCCCGGGCGGCCTCATGGCGGCCCTATGGAAAACCTATAGCGGCCGCCACCGGCCCCTAGCTCCCTCACGGGGACCCTATAGAAACCCCACAGGGGCAACCACCGGGCTCTGCCCCACCGTAGGGACCCTATAGAGACGCACCCACCGGGCTCTGCTGCCCCCCCCCCCCCCTCGGGATCCTATAGACACCTATAGGGCGCCCGTAAAGACCCCCGGCCCTATACAAATCCATAGGGGACCCTGCCGCCCTATAGGGATCCCCTCCCCACCCAGACCTGGGGGGGGTGGGGCACCTATGGGGCCGATGCTGGCTCTGACGTCACGCAGGCCAGGCTTGGCCAGCCCCAAAGGTCAGCGCTAAAAATACCTGGGGGCCCCTATAAGGGTCATATAGGAGCCATATAGGGGCCGGGAACAGGTAGGGAGGTGGTGGGGTGGGCACCTATAGGGTTGGCGTGGCCTGGGGGGGGGGCTATAGGGTCTGGCCCGGCTTCCTATGGGGTGTGTGGAGGTCTGTGGGGCAGTATAAGCACTGAGGAGCACTCACGGGGGGGATCCCCTATAGGGCTGGGCACTCACGTATAGGGAGCGTCAGGTGTCTTCTATAGGGCTGAGCCCAACGTGCGGGTTCTCTATAATGTCCTAGAGGGCTGAGCCCCACGCTGGGGACTCTCCCGCACCTCCTATAGGGCTGGGCACCCACGTATGGGGAGTTGCCAGCATCTCCTATAGGGCTGAGCCATACAGTGGGGACTCTCCGTCATCCCCTATAGGGCTGGGCACTGGGGCACGGGGACCCCCCATCATCTCCTATAGGGCTGGGGGCTCCCCGTCATCCCCTATAGGGCTGTGCACCCTCCGTCGTCCCCTGTAGCGCTGGGCACTGGGGACAGGGACCCCCCACCGTCTCCTATAGGGCTGGGGGACCCCCCACCATCTCCTATAGAGCTGGGGACCCCCCACCGTCTCCTATAGGGCTGGGCACTGGGGGACAGGGACCCCCAACCATCTCCTATAGGGCTGGGGACGCCCCACCATCCCCTGTAGGGTTGGGCACTGGGGGGACAGGGACCCCCACCATCTCCTATAGGGTTGGGGACTCTCCGTCATCCCCTATAGGGCTGGGCACTGGGGGCTAGGGACCCCCCACCGACTCCTATAGGGCTGGGGACTCTCCATCATCCCCTATAGCACTGGGGGGACAGCGACCCCCCACCATCTCCTATAGGGCTGGGGACCCCCCACCATCTCCTATAGGGCTGGGGACTCTCCGTCGTCCCCTATAGGGCCAGGTACCCCCCACCGACTCCTATAGGGCTGGGGACTCTCCATCATCCCCTATAGGGCTAGGCACTGGGGGACAGCAACCCCCCACCATCTCCTATAGGGCTGGGGACTCTCCGTCATCCCCTATAGGGCCGGGTACCCCCAACCATCTCCTATAGGGCCGGGGACTCTCCATTGTCCCCTATAGCACTGGGGGACAGGGACCCCCCACCATCCCCTATAGGGCTGGGGACTCTCCATTGTCCCCTATAGCACTGGGGGACAGGGACCCCCCACCATCCCCTATAGGGCTGGGCACTGGGGGACAGGGACCCCCACCATCTCCTATAGGGTTGGGGACTCTCCGTCATCCCCTATAGGGCTGGGCACTGGGGGCTAGGGACCCCCCACCAACTCCTATAGGGCTGGGGACTCTCCGTTGTCCCCTATAGGGCCGGGGACCCCCCACCATCTCCTATAGGGCTGGGGACTCTCCGTCGTCCCCTATAGGGCCGGGGACCCCCCACCGTCCCCTATAGGGCTGGGGACCCCCCACTGTCCCCTATAGGGCCGGGGACCCCCCATCGTCCCCTATAGGGCTGGGGACCCCCCACCGTCCCCTATAGGGCCGGGGACCCCCCCACCATCTCCTTATAGGGCTGGGGACTCTCCATTGTCCCCTATAGGGCCGGGTACCCCCCCACCGTCCCCTATAGGGCTGGGGACCCCCCACCATCTCCTATAGGGTTGGGGACTCTCCGTCGTCCCCTATAGGGCTGGGGACCCCCCATCATCCCCTATAGGGCCGGGGACCCCCCACCGTCCCCTATAGGGCTGGGGACCCCCCACCATCTCCTATAGGGTTGGGGACTCTCCGTTGTCCCCTATAGGGTTGGGGACTCTCCGTCATCTCCTATAGGGCCGGGGACCCCCCACCGTCCCCTATAGGGCTGGGGACCCCCACCATCTCCTATAGGGCCGGGGACCCCCCATCATCCCCTATAGGGCCGGGGACCCCCCACCGTCCCCTACAGGTCCGATCCCCACGCCTCCCCTTCCCGGCGCGCGCGCGCGCGTGTCCCCCTCCGCAGGCGGGCGGCCATGTCGCGGGCACTGGCGCAGGTACGGGCGCAGGGCCGGGAACTGGAGCGCCGGCTGCGGCGAGCGCCGGGCCGGCAACTCCTGGCGGGATTGCGGGAAGCCGGAGCGCTGGGACCGACGGAAACGGCGGCGCTGGGACCCCCGGGGGGCCGCGGTTGGGCGCGGAGGCTACGGGCGCTGGCGCTGGCCCCGCGGCGAGGAGACCTGCCGCGTCCTTTTGCGCCTTTTGGCACGACTGGAGGAGCCGGGGGCCGTTGGGTGAGTCTCGCGGCGTCGCCGGCGGTGCCGGCGTCGCCGCGCCGCGCGATGGGTGGTGGGTCTATAGGCGCCGGCGCTATAGGGGTTTGGGTGTCGTGTGCCGTTGTCGTCCCTCCCCGCTACAGATTTCTACAACCCCCGGCGCGACGCCGAGCCGTCCCACCGCTCCGACTGTCCCTGTTGTCACCCGTCGCCTGAGCGGGAAGGTGGAGAGCTCCGGGAGGAGGAGGAGGGCGGTGAGGAGGAAGATGGAGAACCCGAGGAGGAGGAGGGCGGTGAGGAAGATGGAGGCTCCGAGGAGGAGGAGGGCGGTGAAGATGGAGGCTCTGAGGAGGAGGAAGGTGACGGTGAGGAGGTAGATGGAGACCACGAGGATGGAGACCTTGAGGAAGAAGGTGATGGTGAGGAGGATGGGGATGGTGAGGAAGAGGAAGGAGGTGATGCTGAGTAGGTGAGGGGGAAGATGGAGACCCTCCAAGAAGGAGGAGGGCGGTGAGGAGGAAGATGGAGACCCCGAGGAGGAGGAAGGTGATGGTGAGGAGGTAGACGGAGACCACGAGGATGGAGACCCTGAGGAAGAAGGTGATGGAGGTGCTGAGGAGGAAGGTGATGATGGTGAGGAGGATGGAGGCCCTGAGGAAGAGGAAGGAGGTGACGGTGAGTAGGTGAGGGGGGAAGACAGAGACCCCCAAGAAGGAGAAGGGTGGTGAGGAGGAAGATGGAGACCCTGAGGAGGAGGAAGGTGATGGTGAGGAGGTAGATGGAGACCACGGGGATGGAGACCCTGAGGAAGAAGGTGATGGTGAGGACGGTGATGGTGAGGAAGAGGAAGGAGGTGACGGTGAGTAGGTGAGGGGGAAGATGGAGACCCCCCAAGAAGGAGGAGGGTGGTGAGGAGGAAGATGGAGACCCTGAGGAGGAGGAGGAGGGTGGTGAAGATGGAGGCTCCGAGGAGGAGGAAGGTGATGGTGAGGAGGTAGATGGAGACCACGGGGATGGAGACCCTGAGGAAGAAGGTGATGGTGAGGAGGATGGGGATGGTGAGGAGGATGGGGATGGTGAGGAAGAGGAAGGAGGTGATGCTGAGTAGGTGAGGGGGGAAGATGGAGACCCCCCAAGAAGGAGGAAGGTGACGAGGAAGAAGATGGGAGACCCTGAGGAACAAGATGGCGGAGGCTCTGAGGAGAAGGATGGCAACGGGGATGGAGACCTTGAGGAGGACGGAGACCACGAGAAGAAGGATGGTGATGAAGGGGGACACCCCACGGAGGAGGATGGAGACGCTGAGGAAGAAGATGGAGACGCTGAGGAAGATGGAGACGCTGAGGAAGATGGAGACGCTGAGGAAGAAGACGGAGATGCTGAGGAAGAAGACGGAGACGCTGAGGAGGAAGACGGAGACGCTGAGGAAGAAGACGGAGACGCTGAGGAAGAAGACGGAGACGCTGAGGAAGAAGACGGAGATGCTGAGGAAGAAGACGGAGACGCTGAGGAAGATGGAGATGCTGAGGAAGAAGATGGAGACGCTGAGGAAGATGGAGATGCTGAGGAAGAAGATGGAGACGCTGAGGAAGAAGATGGAGACGCTGAGGAAGATGGAGATGCTGAGGAAGATGGAGACGCTGAGGAAGAAGACGGAGATGCTGAGGAAAAAGATGGAGATGCTGAGGAAGAAGATGGAGACGCTGAGGAAGAAGATGGAGACGCTGAGGAAGAAGGTGCTAACGAGCAGGAGGAGGACGGAGACCTTGAGAAGGAGGAAGGTGACGGTGAGGAGGTAGATGGGGAGGCTGAGGAAGAAGGAGACGCTGAGGAGGAGGATGGTGATGAAGACGGACGCCCTGAGGAAGATGACGGACACCTTGAAAGGGAAGATGAGGAGGAGGAAAATGATGATGAGGAAGAAAGATGATGAGGAAGAAAGATGATGAGGAGGAAGGAAGATGAGGAGGAGGAAGAAAGATGAGGAGGAGGAAGAAAGATGAGGAGGAGGAAGAAAGATGAGGAGGAGGAAGAAAGATGAGGAGGAGGAAGAAAGATGAGGAGGAGGAAGAAAGATGAGAAGGAGGAAGAAAGATGAGGAGGAGGAAGAAAGATGAGGAGGAGAAAATGATGAGGAGGAAGAAAGATGATGAGGAAGATGATGACAAAGATGGATTTGGGGCAAGAAATGGGCTAAATGGGGCTTCCGGGCACCACAACACCCTCTCAGCCTTCCTCCCCCCTCCCCTCCTCCTCCTCGTTGTCCCCCTTGCCCTGCCCTGGACGCTTGGGTCCTCAATAAACCCTCTCCCCTCGGCACCAGCGGCAGCTTTAATGAGGGTGGCGCCCCGCTCCGGTAACGAGGCGGGGGGGCCTAACGAAGCCAAACAGGGTGGGGAGAGGTCAGGAACCCCAATGTCCCCAGTGGGTGGGGGTGGGCACCCCCAATGTCCAAGCAAGGGACCCCAGTGTCCAGGAGCACCCTGACCTCCGTGACGATGAACGTCCAACGTGGGGGGGGTGGTCTCCAGGTCCACCTTGACCTCCGCGATGATCAACATCCAACATGGGGGGGTCCTCCAGGTCCACTTTGACCTCCGCGATGATGAACGTCCAACGTGGGGGGGTTCTCCAGGTCCACTTTGACCTCTGCGATGACGAACGTCTAACACGGGGGGGGTTCTCCAGGAGCGCTTTGACCTCCACAATGATGAACATCCAACGTGGGGGGTTCTCCAGGAGCGCTTTGACCTCCACGATGATGAACGTCCAACACGGGGGGGTTCTCCAGGTCCACTTTGACCTCCGCGATGACGAACGTCCAACGTGGGGGGGTTCTCCAGGTCCACTTTGACCTCTGCGATGACGAACGTCTAACACGGGGGGGGTTCTCCAGGAGCGCTTTGACCTCCACAATGATGAACATCCAACGTGGGGGGTTCTCCAGGAGCGCTTTGACCTCCACGATGATGAACGTCCAACACGGGGGGGTTCTCCAGGTCCACTTTGACCTCCACGATGACGAACGTCCAACACGGGGGGGTTCTCCAGGTCCACTTTGACCTCCATGATGAATGTTCAACACGGGGGGGGTTCTCCAGGAGCGCTTTGACCTCCATGATGATGAACGTCCAACACGGGGGGGTTCTCCAGGTCCACTTTGACCTCCACGATGATGAACATCCAACGCGGGGGGGTTCTCCAGGAGCGCTTTGACCTCCACGATGATGAACGTCCAACGTGGGGGGGTTCTCCAGGAGCGCTTTGACCTCCGCGATGATGAACGTCCAACGTGGGGGGGTTCTCCAGGTCCACTTTGACCTCCGCGATGATGAACGTCCAACACGGGGGGGTTCTCCAGGAGCACGTTGACCTCCGCGATGATGAACGTCCAACACGGGGGGGGCTCTCCAGGAGCACGTTGACCTCCACGATGATGAACGTCCAACACGGGGGGGTTCTCCAGGTCCACTTTGACCTCCACGATGATGAACGTCCAACACGGGGGGGTTCTCCAGGTCCACTTTGACCTCCATGATGAACGTTCAACACGGGGGGGGTTCTCCAGGTCCACTTTGACCTCCGCGATGATGAACGTCCAACACGGGGGGTCTCTGGGACCCAGGCGTCTGGGGTGGTGGGGCAGCGGGAACCCAGGCGTCCGGGCCGCCGTCCCCCCCCCCTAGATTCGGAAGCTCTCCCCCTTTCCGTCGATGTGGCGGAGGCGCAAGTAGACGTCGGTGCCCACCCCCTGCAGCGACTGCAGGCAGAGCGAGCCCCCCAAATACTCGGCGTAGGCCCGCGAGGTGGGCAACCCGAATCCGAACCTGGGGGGGACGGCAACCGTGGGTCACTAGGTGGGGGGGGTGCGTCCTTGAGATTTGGGGGGACGCAAATTGGTGTCCCCTCCGTCGTGACGTACCCGTGCATGGGGCCGGCTTGGCCGCTGTTGCTGAGGTCCAGGAGGTTGCGGAAGGGACCTCCCAAGCGAGGGTCCTGGGCGCTGGCCTCGGCCGTGCTGAAGTGATACTCGGTCACCTTGTCCAGGAGATCGTGGGGGATGCCACCGCCGCGGTCAGAGATCCTGGGGGGGGGGGACACACACACAGGACATGGGGGACACCCCTCAAGGGACCCCCTGAAGCTGGGGGGCACCAGAGGAGAGGGAGCGGAGGACCCCCCGGTAGAGAGGAACGTCTCGGGGATGGGTGCGGGCGCGGGGACGCCGCGGAGAACCACCCGCGGGGACGCTGTGGAGAACCGCCCCCCCCCCCCCGATAGATGGGAACATCTCGGGGACATCCACGGATGTGGGGACACCACGGAGAACCCCCTCGTAGGGCCACCACGAAGATGATCCGTGGGGACGCGAAGACGCCACGGAAAACCTCCGCGTGAGGACGTGGGGAGACCATCTATGGGGACACCCTGGGGACCCTCAGGGAGAGAAGACCACCCCGGGGACACCATCCCTGAGGACACGGGGACACCACGGGGACTTCCCAGTAGCTAAGAACACCCTGGGGACATCGACGGTGACACCGCGCCGCCCCCCCCCCCCCCCCCCCCCCCGCCACCGCCAACCCTGGGAACCCCCACCCGTACCGGATGACGAGGTCAATGTCGTTGTTGGCGATGGTCACCACGATGTCGGGGACGTTGTAGGGGGTGTCGAGGTGGGACTCCATCGTCGCCCTGCGCCGCCCCAGACGGTCCCCTATAGACCCCTATGGCCCCATACACCCCCCCTAGAGCCCCACATACCCCCCCTCGTGCTCCCAAACACCCGGTATAAGCCCCATATACCCCTGTTAAGACCCTATACAACCCCTACGGGGCCCAATAACCTCCTTTCCCCTCCCTGCAAAACCCCGTAACTCCCCTAAAAGCACCACATCACCCCCATATCCCCCCCCAGGACCCCCTACATAATCTATAGACCCCATACCCTCGCTGTGAGCCTCTATACACCCCCCCCCAGACCGCACAGACCCCTGTAACAGCCTACACGCCCCCCTCTAGGACCCCATACCCCACCTTACCCCCCGAAAAACCCCCGTATCTCCCTTATAAAGGCCCACATGCCCCTCTTTGGGTTCTATACCCTCCCCCCCATACCTCTCCGCCCCCTATAGCCCCCATACCTCATGGCGTTCTTGAGCAGCTCGGGCAAGACGTAGTCGAGGGGCAGGGGGATGAAGGGGAACCGCGCCGCCACGTGCCCGTTGATGCGAACCCGCGGCGCGTTCCCGTACTGGTGCTCGCACAGCCGCCTGCGGACCCCGCGTCACCCGGACAACACTCCCCCCCCCACCCCGTCACCCGCTGCCGCCCCTCAACCCCGTACAAGCCCTCGGAGAAACCCCCAGGATTCCCTACAACCCCGTAAGAACCCCCCAGGGCCCCTATAGCCCCACAAAGACCCTCATAAGAATCTCTATAGGCACACGTAGACCCCACGGGATATAGAAACCATCGTAGGAACTGCTACAGCTCTATGCAGACCCTACAAAAACCCCACAGGACCCCCCTTAGGGACCCCATAGTGCTCCTATAGCCCCATAGGAACCCCCCCAGAGCCCCTGTAACCCCATAGGAGCCCTTATATCAGCCCCTATAGCCCACAAAGACCCTGGGAGGGACCTCTGTAGCCCCACAGGGGCTCCACAGCGCCCTTCTAGCTCCGTAGGGACCCCCAGAATCCCCAGAGAAAAGCTTACAGCCCCCCAAAATGCCCGTAGAAGCCCCTATAGCCTCTGGGGGGGAAACACACGGCCCCATAGGGACCCCCTCCCCAGCCCCCTATAGCCCCAAGTCCCCTCATAGCCCCACAGGCGCCTCACCGGGCGAAGTCGACCCACTTCTCGATGAGCTTTTTGGGGGAGAGGCGGGTGCAGATGATGCCCACGAAGTCGGGCTATGGGGTGGGTGGCAGAAAGGGGTGAGGGGGAGGCACCTATGGGGGCTATAGGTGTCCCCCACCCACCCCGTAAAGGCGCCGGCCCACCTTGTCCTCGTGCAGGGCCAGGTGATGCGCAGCCAACATCCGCATCCCCAGCCGCGACGTCAGCGTCTTGTCCAGGAAGGGTCGCAGCAGCCGCTCGTCCTGAAAGACCCAGGTGTCCGAGAGGGGGGGGGACCCAAAAATTCGGGCGGGGGGGTCTCCCCGCCACTCCCCCGGCCCCCCAAAAAAGCACCCAGCTGTCCGGGAAGGAACCGCGGCGTCCGGTACCTGGATGTGTCGTCGACATTCACGCAAGCCCTCGGCCAACAGCGTCACTACGTCCTTGTGGTCCTCCAGCAGCTGCCGCAACAGCGCGCAGTAGCGCGCCTCGTCGCCCTGCGCCTGGATCTGGGGACGCGGGGGACACCGGGAGGGGGTGACGAGGGAGATGGGGTGACAGCGGGGAGCGGTCGCGCGCCCCGTCGCCCGCAAACGAGGAGAGGTGACTCCTCGGGTAACGGCGGGGGTCAGCCTCAGGGGGAGACGAGGATGGGGGGGGGGGGGGGGGTGACGCGAGGACAGGGCGACGCAGGGACAACGGGTGACGCGGGGTGAGGGCGACGCGGGTCGGGGTGACGTGGGGACACGGGGTCGGGGTGGCACGGGGACACGGGTGACACTCACAGGCGGGAAATCGCTGAGCTTCTGGAAGGGCACGGATGTACAGCTCGTGCTGGGGGGGGACACAGCATCAGTGTGCGGATGCCTGCGTCCCCTCCCCGGACACCTGGGTCCCCCCCCAGATGCCAGGGGCCCCTCCCGGACACCGGGGTCCTCGCAGGACACCCGGGTGTCCCCCCCCCCGAGGACGCACCACGTGGAGGATGGTGGGGTTGCAGCCGATGATGAAGGGGAGGCTGCGGAAGCCCTTGATGCGGTGGGCGATGCGCACCGGCAGCTCTTGCTGGAGATAGCGGGCGCTCTTCTGCGGGGGGGGGGGAAGGAAGAGGGGCAGCTGGGTGCCAGGGTTCCCCTGGGAGGGGGCTGGACGCTGGGGTCCCCAAACCGACCTGGGTCCCCAAACCCGTCTGGACCCCTGAGTCCCCCTGCGCTCCCTCAGACCCACCCACCCGGATGCCTGGGTGTCCCCCCCCCAGACGCCTGGGTCCCCTGGACACCTCGGTCTCCTCCCGCCCGGACCCCCAAAGCCACCTGGGGTCCCCCCCCCCCACCCTCACCCGGATGCCTGCGTCTCCCCAAACGCCTGGGTCCCCCCACCCCGGGACGCCGGGGTCCCCCCCACTCACCAGTATGTGGCTGCCGTCCTGCGAGCGCCCCGAGTACAACATGGTGGTGGGGGTCAAACGCACCGAAGGCTGTTAGGGGGGACAGGGGTTTGACGTCACCCCGGATGCTGGGGTTCCCCCTGGACACCAGGGTACCCCACCCGGATGCCGGGGTGCCCCCACCCCACCCGAACGCCGGGGTCCCACCCTTCTCGGCGGCGACATCGATGGCAGGCTGGTGGTAGAAGGAGGTGACGGCTTTGGAGCGCTCCCGGGCCAGGTCAGGCGGGGTCTGGTCGGCGGCGGCCCGGGCAGGGGGATGGGGGGGGCAGAGCCCCCCGTCGCCGGCCCCCCAAAACCCGCCGCAGCATCTCCTGGGGAGAGGGGGGGGGGGTGGCAGGGGGTGGGGGAGCCAGGGCTGGGGGTCTGGATGCCTGGGTTCCCCCCCCAGGTATGGCCACTGGGAGGGTTGGGTAGGTGAGGGGGAGACAGGGACCCCCACAGCCCCCCCGCCAGGGACACCGACACCCCCCCAAGGATCCACACAACCCCCCCAAAGGACCCACACAACAACCCCCCAAAGGATCCAGGCGTCCTGGCCCCACACACCCCCTCAGGGACCCCCACAGCTGGCAGGGACCCCCATAACCCCCCCCACCAGGGGACCCAGGGGTCCTGGCCCCACACACCCCCTCAGGGACCCCCACAGCTGGCAGGGACCCCCATAACCCCCCCCACCAGGGGACCCAGGGGTCCTGGCCCCACACACCCCCTCAGGGACCCCCACAGCTGGCAGGGACCCCCATAACCCCCCCCCACCAAGGGACCCAGGCGTCCTGGCCCCACACACCCCCTCAGGGACCCCCACAGCTGGCAGGGACCCCCATAACCCCCCCCACCAGGGGACCCAGGGGTCCTGGCCCCACACACCCCCTCAGGGACCCCCACAGCTGGCAGGGACCCCCATAACCCCCCCCCACCAAGGGACCCAGGCGTCCTGGCCCCACACACCCCCTCAGGGACCCCCACAGCTGGCAGGGACCCCCATAACCCCCCCCACCAAGGGACCCAGGCGTCCGGGACGCCCCCCAACACCCCCCCAGAGGGGACCCAGGCGTCCCAGACTCCCTTTTTCCCTCAGTGTCTCCCTCCAAAACCGACTCAAGAGTCCAAAACCCCTTTCCCACCCTCCCCAAAAGGAGACCCAGGAGTCCGGCCCCCCCCCTTGTCCCCTCAGTCACGTCTCCCGGAGAGAACCCAGGCGTTCGGGACCCGCTTGTCCCCTTCAATCCCCATTCCCACCAGCTAAAAGACCCGGGTCTGGGACACCCCCCAAACCTCAGAGGGGACCCCAATGTCCGGGCCCCATCCCCACTCACCAGCCAGCGGCCCCAGGCGTGCGAGACGCCCCCCCCGCGGGCTCCTCTCAGAATGGCCGCGTCCACCACCCCCCCCCCCAGCGCTCCCCTCAGAATGGTACAACCCACCCCAACCCACTCCGACGGGCGGAGAAACGGCGCACCGCGCATGCGCGGCGCCGGGGGCGGTGGCGCGGCGGGAAACTGTTTCCCCGCGCATGCGCGCTGCCCCTCCCCAGCGCCATTTTGTGGGGCGGCGCCATTTTGTGAGGCACGATGGGAAATGGAGTCCGGGGAGGTGACAGGAGATCCGTCCCCTGCTCCGATGGTGGGGTGGGGGATCTCCACAGATGCCTGGGTCCATCATAAGGGGGTCCCAGATGCCTAGGTCCGTTGGGGTAGGCGGTAAAGGGATCCCCAGACGCCTGGGTCCCTTTTTTGGGGGGGGGTCCCAGACACCTGAGTCCCTTCTGGGGGGGTCCCAGATGCCTGGATCCATATTGAGGGGGGGGTCCCAGATGCCTGGGTCCCTCGTGAGGGGGTCCCAGAGGCCTGGGTCCATGTTGAGGGGGGTCCCAGACACCTGAGTCCCTTCTGGGGGGGTCCCAGAAGCCTGGGTCCATTGGGGTGGGTGGTAAAGGGATCCCCAGACACCTGGGTCCCTCGTGAGGGGGTCCCAGAGGCCTGGGTCCCTTTTGGGGGGGGTATCCTAGATGCCTGGGTGCCTTCTGGGGGGGGGGGCCCAAATGCCTGGGTCCCTTTTGGGGGGGTCCCAGAGGCCTGGGTCCGTTGGGGTGGGTGGTAAAGGGATCCCCAGATGCCTGGGTCCCTTTTGGGGTGGGATCCCAGATGCCTGGGTCCCTCGTGAGGGGGTCCCAGAGGCCTGGGTCCATATTGAGGGGGGGTCCCAGAGGCCTGGGTCCATTCTGGGGGGGTCCCAGATGCCTGGGTCCCTCGTGAGGGGGTCCCAGAGGCCTGGGTCCCTATTGAGGGGGGGGTCCTAGACACCTGGGTCCCTTCTGGGGGGGGGGCCCAAATGCCTGAGTCCCTTCTGGGGGGGGTCCCAGATGCCTGGGTCCATACTGAGGGGGGGTCCCAGATGCCTGGGTCCCTCGTGAGGGGGTCCCAGAGGCCTGGGTCCATATTGAGGGGGGGGTCCCAGACACCTGAGTCCATATTGAGGGGGGGGTCCCAGACACCTGAGTCCCTTCTGGGGGGGGTCCCAGAGGCCTGGGTCCATCAGGGTGGGTGGTAAAGGAATCCCCAGCCACCTGGGTCCCTTTTGGGGGGGGTCCCAGATGCCTGGGTCTCTTCTGGGGGGGGGTCCTAGATGTCTGGGTCCCTTTTGGGGGGGGTCCCAGATGCCTGGGTCCCTTCTGGGGGGGTCCCAGACACCTGGGTCCCCCCCTAATTTGGGGGAAACACGGGACGAAAGGGAGAACACCACAGACGACACCACACACCCAGACACTGGGGAGCCTCGCTCACGACTGCCATGTTTTGGGGGGGGGGGTGGAAGGGACACCCCGACCGTAGGGGTGTCCCCGTCCCCCTGCCCGCCGTTTTTGGGTGCGTTTCAGGCGGTTTTGAGGCGGCGGAGCCGTCGCCAGCGGCGCCAGTTGAGGGCGAGGAGGAGGCCGTTGAGGACGTAGGTGGTGATGCAGACGAGGCAGAAATCCCGCAAGCCGAAGGCCAGCACCCCCGCCAGCCACAGCGAGGCCATCGCCGAGGCCACCGACGTCCCCAGCAGCGCCGCTGCCGTCACCCGTCCCGGTACTCGCGCCTGCGAGGGTGCGGGACGGGGGGGTGGGGGGTCCCCGGTGGGTCCCCGCTGTCCCCCGAGCCGTCCCCGGGCTCCCCGCCACACACCCGATGTGGCCCCACCGCGTCCCCGGTGTCCCCACACCACGTCCCCGGTGGCCCCGCTGCATCCCCAATGTGTCCCCACCGCGTCCCCAGTGTCCCCGCTGTGTCCCCAGTGTCCCCATCCCATCCCCAGTATCCCCAGTGTGTCCCCACCATGTCCCCAGTGTCCCCACCACATCCCCAATGTCCCCACCATGTCCCCAGTATCTCCGTGTCCCCACCACATCCCCAGTGTCCCCGCTGCATCCCCAATGTGTCCCCACCGCGTCCCCAGTGTGCCCACACCACGTCCCCAGTGTCCCCGCTGCATCCCCAATGTGTCCCCACCGCGTCCCCAGTGTCCCTGCTGTGTCCCCACCATGTCCCCAGTGTCCCCACTGTGGTCCCCAATATCTCCAGTGCGTCCCCACTGCATCCCCAGTGTGTCCCCACCACGTCCCCAATGTCCCCGCCATGTCCCCAGTATCTCCAACGTGTCCCCACCACGTCCCCAGTGTCCCCACTGTGGTCCCCAATATCTCCAGTGCGTCCCCACTGCATCCCCAGTGTCCCCAATGTGTCCCCACCCCGTCCCCAGTGTCCCCACACCACGTCCCCAGTGTCCCCGCTGCATCCCCAATGTGTCCCCACCGCGTCCCCAGTGTCCCCCCCGTGTCCCCAATATCTCCAATGTGTCCCCAACACATCCCCAGTGTCCCCACTGCATCTCCAGTGTCCCCACACCACGTCCCCAGTGTCCCCGCTGCATCCCCAATGTGTCCCCACCGCGTCCCCAGTGTCCCCACACCACGTCCCCAGTGTCCCCGCTGCATCCCCAATGTGTCCCCACCGCGTCCCCAGTGTCCCCACTGTGTCCCCAGTGTCCCCAATGTGTCCCCACTGCATCCCCAGTGTCCCCAGTGTGTCCCCACCATGTCCCCAGTGTCCCCACTGTGTCCCCACCACGTCCCCAATGTCCCCACCATGTCCCCAGTGTCCCCAACGTGTCCCCACTGCGTCCCCAGTGCCCCCACCCCGTCCCCAGTATCCCCACCCCATGCCTACCACATCCCCAGCACCCCCCCTCCCCCTGCCTCCCCACCACACCCCCAGTAACCCCCCCTCGCCTCCCAGTAACCCCCCCTCGCCTCCCAGTACCCCTCCCTTGCCTCCCAGTACCCCCCCCGCCTCCCAGTACCCCTCCCCCGCCTCCCAGTAACCCCCCCCGCCTCCCAGTACCCCTCCCTCGCCTCCCAGTAACCCCCCCCGCCTCCCAGTACCCCTCCCCCGCCTCCCAGTAACCCCCCCTCGCCTCCCAGTACCCCTCCCTCGCCTCCCAGTAACCCCCCCTCGCCTCCCAGTAACCCCCCCCTCGCCTCCCAGTAACCCCCCCTCGCCTCCCAGTACCCCTCCCTCGCCTCCCAGTACCCCTCCCTCGCCTCCCAGTAACCCCCCCTCGCCTCCCAGTACCCCCCCCCGCCTACCCAGCAGCCCTTGCAGCAGGTAGAAGACGACCCCGATGGCCCCGTTGGGGACGTTGGCGACGCTGTCCCGGCCCGCCACCACCTCCACCAGCCCCAGGCCCCGCCCCCACCTGCCGAGAGAGGCGGGGCAACGCTTAGACACGCCCCCCCACCGCCCACAGATGGTGCTGCGTGCCCTCGGAGCCCCGCCCCTCCCGCCCCAATCCCCGCCTTCCCCCGTTGGGCCCCTACCCGGCCCTTCCTCCCAAGCCCCGCCCCTCCCCTCCCGAGCCCGCCATTGGCCGCCGCAAGCACCCCCGCCCCCCGCCGCGTGGCGGTGTTTACCCGCGCGCCGTTCCCGCCGCCGGCGCCGAGCCCCGCTGCAACGCAGCAAACCCCCCCGCTGCAATGCAACCCCCCCGTTGCAACGCAAACCCCCGCTGCAACGCAATTCCTTCCCGTTGCAATGCAATTCCCACCCGGCTTCCCGGTACCCTCCTTCTCCAAGTTTTCCAATCCCTCCGGTACCGGGAAGCGAATACGCGGGTACAAGAGACGGCGGGTCCCAGGTCGCAAGCGGCTCGGTAGGAAGGGTCGCGGGCGCGCGCCCGCTCCACGTGCAGGGCGTACAGCGAGAGCGCCGCTCCCGCCAGGCACAGCGCCGCCCGCGCCGCCATCGCCGCCCCGCCCCCTTCGCTGCGCACGCTCTGATTGGCTACCGCGCACACCCCTCCCCTCCCTCCCTCCACCGCCCACCGTTCCCTCCGTCGCTCATTGGCCGGCGTGCTCGGGCAAGCCGCGCTCTGATTGGGTCCTCCGCCTCTCCCGGAAGCGGCCGCGGGGATTGCTGGGGGATGTAGTCTATGTTGAAGGGGGGGCCGGCCTGTCCTCCACACGCCCCCCCCAAAAAGAAAAAAAAAAAAAAAAAAAAAAAAAAGGGGGACCCGGGCGGGGTTAAAACCGGCTGCTGGACCGGGGGTGGAGCAGAGGCGGCGGTGGACACGGACACACACGGACACACAACCCCCCCCCCTCCCACGGAACCCCCAGGGACCCACAGGTACACCCCCCCCCCCCCCGGATCCCCACAGACCCATAGGGACCCCCCCACGGACCCACGGGGATTCCCCACAGGCACCCACGGACCCACAGGGACACCCACAGACCCACAGGGACCCCCCCCACAGACACCCACGGACACACAGGGACACCCAGAGACCCACGGACACACAGGGACCCCCCCCCCAGACACCCATGGACACACAGGGACCCCCCCCAGACACCCACGGACACACAGGGACACCCACAGACCCACAGGGACTCCCCACAGACACCCACGGACACACAGGGACACCCACAGACCCACAGGACCCCCCCACAGACACCCACGGACACACAGGGACACCCACAGACCCACAGGGACCCCCCCCACAGACACCCACGGACACACAGGGACACCCACAGACCCACAGGGACCCCCCCACAGACACCCACGGACACACAGGGACACCCACGGACACACAGGGACACCCACAGACCCACAGGGACACACAGGGACACCCACAGACCCACAGGGACCCCCCCCACAGACACCCACGGACACACAGGGACACCCACAGACCCACAGGGACCCCCCACGGACCCACAGGGACCCCCCAGACCCACCGGGACCCCCCCCAGACACCCATGGACCCACAGGGCTCCCCCACAGACCCACAGGAACCCCCCACGGACCCACAGGGCCCCCCCACGGACCCACAGGCACCCCCACTCACCTCCACAGACCCACCAGGACCCCCCCCAGACACCCACGGACCCCCACTGACCCCCACAGACCCACAGGGCCACCCCCCCCGACCCCCACAGGGCCCCCCCTCCCCTCCCCTGACCCCCACAGACCCACAGGACACCCCCCCCCCCCATGAACCCACAGGGACCCTCAGGGACCCCCCCCACGGGCCTCCCCGGCGCGTCCACCATGGCCCGACACGCCTCGACACGCCTCGACACGCCTGGACACGCCGCTGCCCTCCTGCTCCTGCTCCTGGCCCGTGAGTTTTGGGGGACACGGGAAACGTTGGGGGGACCCAGGCACCCCCTGAAGGGTGGGGGGACACCCAGGAATCCGATGGCGGGACCCACGCGTTCCCCTGCCCCGGGGTGGGGGGGGGACGGGGACACCGACACCCACACATCCGGACAGGGCACCCCACTCGACCGGTCATACCGGAAAGGTCGAGGTCACAGTCCCCAAAATTGAATCCGGATGCCTGGGTTCCCCCGGAGGCAAAAGGTGGGGCTGGGGGGGTGCCCAGATGTCTGGGTCCCTCGTGGTGGTGGGTGGGGGGGTCCCATGCTCTAACCCCCCCCATTTTCCCCCCACAGACGCTGAAATTTTAAGCGGAGACACTCCTGCAGGTAAGATATATGCAAATGAGCCTGCATATTCATAAGCAACCCCTCCAGCCCTATTGCCTGCTCGCCCTCCCTGCCTGAAAGAGCCCCCCCCTCTCATTTCCAGGGCTTACACAGGCATTTTGGGTGCCCTCCCCACCCCCTCCACCCAGGGCACCCAGATATCTGGGTGGCATCTTGGGTGGGGATGGGGAACCCATTGCATTCGAGGGGTGGGGTGGGACCCACCAGTATCCGGGGGGGGGGAACCAGGCATCCGGCCCCGCTTCCCACTTCCCCCCCAAAACGCTGTCGCAACCCTTTCCCGCACGCTGTCGCAACAACCCCCCCCCCCCGCGATGGTTGAAATCAGGGAGGGTGGGGGTGTACGATGGACCCAGGCGGCCGGGTGCCCCCCCCCGACAACCGCGGGGGACACCCGGACGTCTGGGTTGACGGGGTTCTAGGCGCAGAGCCCGAGTGCGGACGTCAGCGGGAGCTGGGCCGCGTGGTGGGGGGCACGGCCGCCCGCCCCGGAGAGTGGCCTTGGCAGGTCAGCCTCCAGCTGCGCGGCGAGCACTTCTGCGGGGGCACCCTCGTCACCCCGCAGTGGGTCCTCTCAGCTGCCCACTGCTTCCAGGGGTGAGTCTTGGGGGGCCTGGGGGGGAGGTTGGGGGGGGGCTGACCCCCAGGGGAAGGGTGGTTCTGGAGTGGGGACTCCCCCCACACACACATCCTGTTGGGGCACCCGGAAATCCACTGGGCTGCCCAGTGATCCTTTGGGACCTCTAGACCCCCACTGGGCCACCTAGACCCCCACTGGGCCACCTAGATCCTCACCAGGGTTCTCCGAACCCCCTTGGGCCACCTAGTTCCTCATTGGGCCACCTAGACCCCCACTGGGCCACCTAGATCCTCATTGGGAAACCTAGATCCTCACCAGGGCTCTCAGAACCCTCTTGGGCCACCTAGTTCCTCATTGGACTACCTAGACCCCCACTGGGCCACCTAGATCCTCACCAGGCCACCTAGATCCTCACCAGGGCTCTCCGAACCCCCTCGGGCCACCTAGTTCCTCATTGGGCCATCTAGACCCCCACTGGGCCACCTAGATCCTCACCAGGCCACCTAGATCCTCACCAGGGCTCTCAGAACCCCCTTGGGCCACCTAGTTCCTCATTGGGCCACCTAGAACCCTATTGGGCCACCTTGATCCTCGCTGGGCCACCTAGAACACTATTGGGCCAGCTAGATCACCACAGCACCACCTAGATCCTCTTTGGGGCACCCAGAACCTGGTTGGAGCACCCTTGGCCCGGGTGGGGGCACCCATGACCCATTGGGACACCCAGATCCCCTTGGAGCACCTAGAACCTGGTTGGAACACCCAAAACCATGGTTGGGGTGGGGTCGGGACACCTAAGACTGGGCTTGGGGCACCTAGAACCTGGTTGGCCCACCTCGACTGGGGTTGGGGCACCCGTGGCCGGGGCACCCATGACCCGTTGGGACACCCAGATCCCCTTGGAGCACCTAGAACCTGGTTGCAGCACCCAAGACCATGGTTGGGGTGGGGTCGGGACACCTAAGACTGGGCTTGGGGCACCTAGAACCTGGTTGGCCCACCTCGACTGGGGTTGGGGCGCCCGTGGCCGGGGCACCCATGACCCGCTGGGACACCCAGATCCCCTTGGAGCACCTAGAACCTGGTTGCAGCACCCAAGACCATGGTTGGGGTGGGGTCGGGACACCTAAGACTGGGCTTGGGGCACCTAGAACCTGGTTGGCCCACCTCGACTGGGGTTGGGGCGCCCGTGGCCGGGGCACCCATGACCCGCTGGGACACCCAGATCCCCTTGGAGCACCTAGAACCTGGTTGCAGCACCCAAGACCATGGTTGGGGTGGGGTCGGGACACCTAAGACTGGGCTTGGGGCACCTAGAACCTGGTTGGCCCACCTCGACTGGGGTTGGGGCACCCGTGGCCGGGGCACCCATGACCTGTTGGGACACCCAGATCCCCTTGGAGCACCTAGAACCCAGAGGGGATGGGGTGACAGCGGTGGAACCCCCCCCCCCCCCCAGGCCCAACGGGAGCCGGGCAGAGCCCAGAGAATGGCGGGCAGTGGTGGGCCGGCTCCGGCTGGAGGAGACAGGAGGCCAGGAGAGGACGGTGGTGGAAGTGGTGGTCCACGAAGGCTACCGACGGGTGGAGGGAGGCCATGACCTGGCGTTGGCCCGCCTGGAGTCCCCCGTCACCCTCGGATCCCGCGTGGGGACCATCTGCCTGCCCCAGGCCAACCACCCCTTCGCCTTCGGCACGCCGTGTTGGATCACCGGATGGGGCCACGTGGCCGAGAACGGTGAGTTCTGGGGCCCCACGGAGGTGGGTCTCCATGGGTGGGTTGTCATCATCTGGGGAACTGCGGAGGTGGGTCTCCACACCGGTGGGTCTCCGTGGGGTGGTGCTTGGTCATCGGGGTTCCCCGTAGAGGCGGGTCCTTATGGTGGTGGGTCCTCAACATTGGGGTCCCCACGGTGGTGGGTCTTCGTGGGGTGGGTCCTCAACATCTGGGTCCCCATGGTGGTGGGTCTCCATGAGCTGGGTCCCCTTGGTGGTGGGTTTCCATGGTGGTGGCTCCCCATGGTGGTGGGTCTCCATCACCTGTGTCCCCATGGTGGTGGCTCCCCATGGTGGTGGCTCTCCATCACCTGTGTCCCCTTGGTGGTGGGTTTCCATCACCTATGTCCCCATGGTGGTGGGTTTCCATGGTGGTGGCTCTCCGTCACCTGTGTCCCCATGGTGGTGGCTCCCCATGGTGGTGGTTCCCCATGGTGGTGGCTCTCCATCACCTGTGTCCCCTTGGTGGTGGGTTTCCATGGTGGTGGCTCTCCATCATCTGTGTCCCCATGGTGGTGGCTTTCCATGGTGGTGGCTCTCCATCACCTGTGTCCCCTTGATGGTGGCTCACCGTGGTGGTGGCTCTCCATCCCTTATTTCCCCATGGTGGTGGCTCTCCATCCCTTATTTCCCCGTGGTGGTGGCTCTCCATCCCTTATTTCCCCGTGGTGGTGGCTCTCTATCCCTTATTTCCCCATGTTGGTGGCTCTCCATCCCTTATTTCCCCGTGGTGGTGGCTCTCCATCCCTTATTTCCCCATGGTGGTGGCTCTCCATCCCTTATTTCCCCGTGGTGGTGGCTCTCCATCCCTTATTTCCCCATGGTGGTGGCTCTCCATCCCTTATTTCCCCGTGGTGGTGGCTCTCCATCCCTTATTTCCCCATGGTGGTGGCTCTCCATCCCTTATTTCCCCGTGGTGGTGGCTCTCCATCCCTTATTTCCCCATGGTGGTGGCTCTCCATCCCTTATTTCCCCGTGGTGGTGGCTCTCCATCCCTTATTTCCCCATGTTGGTGGCTCTCCATCCCTTATTTCCCCATGGTGGTGGCTCTCCATCCCTTATTTCCCCGTGGTGGTGGCTCTCCATCCCTTATTTCCCCATGGTGGTGGCTCTCCGTCACCTGTGTCCCCACGGTGGTGGCTCCCCATGACGATGTCCCCCCCACGGGTCGGCAGTGTCCCTGCCGGCAGGTTCCCCCCTCCAGAAGGTGGCCTTGGACCTGCTGAGCCGCAAGACCTGCAACTGCCTCTACTCCAACCTCCGGAACCGGGAGCTGGCACGGCCGGCACGGCACGGCATGGTCTGCGCCGGCGGGCAGGAGGGCGGCCGCGGCGCCTGTCAGGTACGGGGACACCCTCGGGGGGGGCAGCGGGGACCTATAGGGAGCTATAGGGGGAATATACGGGGCTGTAGGGGGGGGCTATAGGGGGAATATCGAGGGGTTTGGGGGGGCTAGAGAGGCTACAGAGGCTCTATGGGGGTCTATAGGGGGGATATATGAGGCTATAGGGGGGTTTGGGGGGCCTACAGGGGTCTATAGGAACCTACAGAGAAGCTATAGAAAGCTATAGCAGCAATATATGGGACTGCAGGGGGGCTACAAGACTTATAGACAGTTATAGGGGGTCTGTAGAGGGGGCTTGGGGGGCTATAGGAGGAATATACAGAGCTGTCAGGGGTCTATAGGGGACCTATGGGGTCTGTAGGGTCCTTTAGAGGGGCTGGGGGGGCTATAGGAGGAATATATGGGGCTACAGGAGGAATAGAGGGGGCTACAGGAGGAATAGAGGGGGCTTTGGGGGCCTATAGGGGGTGTATAGGGGTCCATAGGGGCCTTTAGAGGGGCTGGGGGGGCTATGGGGGGAATATATGGGGCCACAGGGGCTACAGGAGGAATAGAGGAGGCTTTGGGGGGCTATAGGGGGTGTATAGGGGTCCATAGGGGCCTTTAGAGGGTCTGGGGGGGCTATGGGGGAATATATGGGGCCACAGGAGGAATAGAGGGGGCTTTGGGGGGCTATAGGGGGTGTATAGGGGTCTGTGGGGGCCTTTAGAGGGGCTGGGGGGGCTATGGGGGAATGTATGGGGCCACAGGAGGAATAGAGGGGGCTTTGGGGGGCTATAGGGGGTGTATAGGGCCCCCCCAGGCTCTTCACTGACCCCCTGTCCCCCCCCCCCAGGCAGACTCGGGGGGCCCGCTGGCCTGCGGGGGTCCTGGGGGGCAGTGGGTGCAGGCTGGGGTGCTGAGCTTCGCCGTGGGTTGCGCCCGCCCCAACGGGCCGGTGCTGGCCACGGGGCTGGTGGCCCACGCTGGCTGGCTGAGGCGACGTCTGCCCCCCACCGTTTTCGCCCCCCCGGGACCCCCCCCACCTCCCGGTTTGGAAGACGGCAAGTGCCTGGGTGAGCAACGGGGGGGGGGGGGGGTCCGGGTGGGGGGCACCCCCTGGGAACCCCAGCGTTTGGGTGGGTGTGTGGGGGGGGGGACCCCCAGGAATCCGCGTTAACCCCCTTCCCCCCCCCTACCCAGGCTGCGGGATGCAGGGGGGTCCGCAACTGGACGCCCCCCCCGGCCCTTCTTGGCCCTGGGCTGTTAGCCTGCGGCTACGGGGGGAGCACCGCTGCGGGGGGGCACTGGTGGCCGAGAGCTGGGTGCTGACGGCCGCCCACTGCTTCATAGGGTGAGTGAGGGACCCCCAAAACTAACCCCCCCCCCCCAGTATCCCATAGCATTCCCCAGGACCTGGGTATCCACAGCTGAGGGGGGGGGTCCCCATCACATCTGGGGGTGTCTTTGTCCCCGGGGAAGCGACACAGGGATCCAGGACCCCCACCTAACCCCCCCAACACCCCACAGCATCCCCCGGTGGGTGGGTGGCGGGGGGGAAGGTGTTCCCCATTGCGTCCAGGGGGTGCGTGGGGGTCCCGGGGAAGGCACTGGTGGGGCGGGGGGGGGGGGGGGGTCTGCCCCGCTGGGGGCCGCAAGTATCCGGTTGCAGGCAGCAGGCAGCGGAAGCTTGGGAAGCGGTGGCGGCGGGGGACACAAGGCGGAAAGGCGCCCGGTTGCACCTCCACGGAGCCTACGTGGAACCGGGGGGGGGCCGGGACCTGGCCCTGTTGCGGTTGGAGACCCCCCTGCCCCTGGGGCCGACGCTGCGGCCCCTCTGCCTGCCCTACAGCGAGCATCAACGGCCCCCCGGCACCCGCTGCTGGGCGCTGCTGGCCCCCAACGGTGAGTCCCCTGCACCTCAGGGTTCCATCCCTGGCGTCCTCATCATTCCCGGTGTCCCCATCATCCGTGGCATCCCCATTCCCGGTGTCCCCATCATCCCTGGTTTCCTCAGCATCCCTGTTTTCTCCATCCCTGGTGTCCATCCTGTCCTCACCATCCCTGGTGTCTCCATCCCCAGTCTCCCCATCATCCCTGGTGTCCCCATCATCCCTGGTGTCCCCATTATCCCTGGTTTCCTCAGCATCCCTGTTTTCTCCATCCCTGGTGTCCACCATGTCCTCACCATCCCCAGTGTCCCCATCCCCATCATTCCTGGTGTCCCCATCATTCCCGGTGTCCCCATCATTCCCGGTTTCCTCACCATCCCTGTTATCTCCATCCCTGGTGTCCACCACGTCCTCACCATCCCCAGTGTCCCCATCCCCATCATTCCCGGTGTCCCCATCATCCCTGGTTTCCTCAGCATCCCTGTTTTCTCCATCCCTGGTGTCCACCATGTCCTCACCATCCCCAGTGTCCCATCCCCATCATTCCTGGTGTCCCCATCATTTCTGGTGTCCCCATCATTCCCGGTTTCCTCACCATCCCTGTTTTCTCCATCCCTGGTGTCCACCACGTCCTCACCATCCCCAGTGTCTCCATCCCCATCATCCCCAGTGTCCCCGTCCCCATCATTCCCAGTGTTCCCATCATCCCTGGTTTCCTCACCATCCCTGTTATCTCCATTCCTGGTGTCCACCATGTCCTCACCATCCCCGGTGTCTCCATCCCCAGTGTCCCCATCACCCCTGGTGTCCCCATCATTCCCGGTTTCCTCACCATCCCTGTTATCTCCATCCGTGGTGTCCACCATGTCCCCATCATTCCCGGTGTCCCCATCATTCCCGGTTTCCTCACCATCCCTGTTATCTCCATTCCTGGTGTCCACCATGTCCTCACCATCCCCGGTGTCTCCATCCCCAGTGTCCCCATCACCCCTGGTGTCCCCATCATTCCCGGTTTCCTCACCATCCCTGTTATCTCCATCCCTGGTGTCCACCATGTCCCCATCATTCCCGGTGTCCCCATCATTCCCGGTTTCCTCACCATCCCTGTTTTCTCCATCCCTGGTGTCCACCACGTCCTCACCATCCCCAGTGTCTCCATCCCCATCATTCCCAGTGTTCCCATCATCCCTGGTTTCCTCACCATCCCTGTTATCTCCATCCCTGGTGTCCACCATGTCCTCACCATCCCCGGTGTCTCCATCCCCAGTGTCCCCATCACCCCTGGTGTCCCCATCATTCCCGGTTTCCTCACCATCCCTGTTATCTCCATCCGTGGTGTCCACCACGTCCCCATCATTCCCGGTGTTCCCATCATTCCCGGTTTCCTCACCATCCCTGTTATCTCCATCCCTCGTGTCCACCATGTCCTCACCATCCCCGGTGTCTCCATCCCCAGTGTCCCCATCATTCCTGGTGTCCCCATCATTCCCAGTTTCCTCACCATCCCTGTTATCTCCATCCCTGGTGTCCCTCCTGTCCTCACAATCCCTGTTTTCTCCATCCCTGGTGTCCACCATGTCCTCACCATCCCCGGTGTCTCCATCCCCAGTGTCCCCATCATTCCCAGTGTCCCCATCATTCCCGGTTTCCTCACCATCCCTGTTATCTCCATCCCTGGTGTCCACCATGTCCCCATCATTCCCGGTGTCCCCATCATTCCCGGTTTCCTCACCATCCCTGTTATCTCCATTCCTGGTGTCCACCATGTCCTCACCATCCCTGTTTTCTCCATCCCTGGTGTCCATCCTCTCCTCACAATCCCTGTTTTCTCCATCCCTGGTGTCCGCCATGTCCTCACCATCCCCGCTGTCTCCATCCCCAGTGTCCCCATCACCCCTGGTGTCCCCATCATTCCCGGTTTCCTCACCATCCCTGTTATCTCCATCCCTGGTGTCCACCATGTCCCCATCACCCCCGGTGTCCCCATCATCCCCCACGTCCCCACCTGCACCCTCCCCAACCCCGTGTCCTCCCTCAGGCTCGTCCATCCCCGAGAAGCTGGTCAACGTGGAGGTGACGCTCTCCGAGTCCTGCGGGACACGGGGGGACCTCAGAGATGATGAGGGGGTCCTGTCCCCCCCTGACACCTTCTGCATCACCGTCCCCGAGGGCACCAGCGCCTGCCAGGTCAGCGGGGATGGGGGGGGGTGGTCCCCGCATCCCTCCCAGGGTCCCCACGTCCCTTTTGGGGTCCCCACGTCCCTCCTGACGTCCCTGGGTCCCTTTTTGGGGTGTCTCAGATCCCCTGTTGGGAGTATCTGAGGTACCTTTGGGGGTGTCTGGTGTCCCTTTCAAGGGTTTGGACATCCCTTTTGGGGCTTTGGTGGGTCCCAGAAGTCCCTTCTGGGGGGTTTGGGGGTCCCACGGGTCCCTGGGTGTCCCTTCTGGAGGGTTTGGGGGTTCCCTAGGTGTCCCTTCTGGGGGGTTTGGGGGTCCCAGGGGTCCCTAGGTGTCCCTTCTGGGGGGTTTGGGGGTCCAGGGGGTCCCTAGGTGTCCCTTCTGGGGGGTTTTGGGGGTCCCAGGGGTCCCTAGGTGTCCCTTCTGGAGGGTTTGGGGGGTCCCGGGGGTCCCTAGGTGTCCCTTTTGGAGGGTTTTGGGGGTCCCTAGGTGTCCCTTCTGGGGGGTTTGGGGGTCCCAGGAGTCCCTAGGTGTCCCTTTTGGAGGGTTTGGGGGGTCCCTAGGTGTCCCTTCTGGGGGGTTTTGGGGGGCCCAGGGGTCCCTAGGTGTCCCTTTTGGAGGGTTTTGGGGGTCCCAGGGGTCCCTAGGTGTCCCTTTTGGAGGGTTTTGGGGGTCCCTAGGTGTCCCTTCTGGGGGGTTTGGGGGTCCCAGCGGTCCCTAGGTGTCCCTTCTGGGGGGTTTGGGGGTCCCAGGGGTCCCTAGGTGTCCCTTCTGGAGGGTTTGGGGGTCCCAGGAGTCCCTAGGTGTCCCTTCTGGGGGGTTTGGGGGTCCCGGGGGTCCCTAGGTGTCCCTTCTGGGGGGTTTGGGGATCCCGGGGGTCCCTAGGTGTCCCTTCTGGGGGGTTTGGGGATCCCGGGGGTCCCTAGGTGTCCCTTTTGGAGGGTTTGGGCGTCCCAGGGGTCCCTAGGTGTCCCTTCTGGGGGGTTTGGGGGTCCCACAGGTCCCTAGGTGTCCCTTCTGGAGGGTTTTGGGGGTCCCGGGGGTCCCTGGGTGTCCCTTCTGGAGGGTTTGGGGGTCCCAGCGGTCCCTAGGTGTCCCTTCTGGAGGGTTTGGGGGTCCCAGCGGTCCCTAGGTGTCCCTTCTGGGGGGTTTGGGGGTCCTTAGGTGCCCCTTCTGGGGGGTTTGGGGGTCCCACAGGTCCCTAGGTGTCCCTTCTGGGGGGTTTGGGGGTCCCACAGGTCCCTAGGTGTCCCTTCTGGAGGGTTTGGGGGTCCCGGGGGTCCCTAGGTGTCACTTCTGCGGGGTTTGGGGGTCCCAGGGGTCCCTAGGTGTCCCTTTTGGAGGGTTTTGGGGGTCCCAGGGGGGCCCTAGGTGTCCCTTCTGGAGGGTTTGGGGGTCCCAGTGGTCCCTAGGTGTCCCTTCTGGGGGGTTTGGGGGTCCTTAGGTGCCCCTTCTGGGGGGTTTGGGGGTCCCACAGGTCCCTAGGTGTCCCTTCTGGGGGGTTTGGGGGTCCCACAGGTCCCTAGGTGTCCCTTCTGGAGGGTTTGGGGGTCCCGGGGGTCCCTAGGTGTCCCTTTTGGAGGGTTTTGGGGGTCCCAGGGGGGCCCTAGGTGTCCCTTCTGGAGGGTTTGGGGGTCCCAGTGGTCCCTAGGTGTCCCTTCTGGGGGGTTTGGGGGTCCCACAGGTCCCTAGGTGACCCTTCTGGAGGGTTTGGGGGTCCCAGGGATCCCTAGGTGTCCCTTCTGTGGGGTTTTGGGGGTCCCAGGGGTCCCTAGGTGTCCCTTCTGGAGGGTTTGGAGGTCCAACGGGTCCCTAGGTGTCCCTTCTGGGGGGTTTGGGGGGTCTCAGCGGTCCCTAGGTGTCCCTTCTGGAGGGTTTGGGGGTCCCAGGGGTCCCTAGGTGTCCCTTCTGGGGGGTTTTAGGGGTCTCAGGGGTCCCTAGGTGTCCCTTCTGGGGGGTTTGGGGGTCCCGGGGGTCCCTAGGTGTCCCTTCTGGGGGGTTTGGGGGTCCCAGGGGTCCCTAGGTGTCCCTTTTGGAGGGTTTGGGGGTCCCGGGGGTCCCTAGGTGTCCCTTCTGGGGGGTTTGGGGATCATGGGGGTCCCTAGTTGTCCCTTCTGGAGGGTTTGGGGGGTCCCGGGGGTCCCTAGGTGTCCCTTTTGGAGGGTTTTGGGGGTCCCAGGGGGTCCCTAGGTGTCCCTTCTGGAGGGTTTGGGGGTCCCGGGGGTCCCTAGGTGTCCCTTCTGGGGGGTTTGGGGGTCCCGGGGGTTCCTAAGTGTCCCTTCTGGAGGGTTTTGGGGGTCCCTAGGGGTCCCTTCTGGGGGGTTTGGGGGTCCCACAGGTCCCTAGGTGTCCCTTCTGGGGGGTTTTAGGGGTCTCAGGGGTCCCTAGGTGTCCCTTCTGGGGGGTTTGGGGGTCCTTAGGTGTCCCTTCTGGAGGGTTTGGGGGTCCCACAGGTCCCTAGGTGTCCCTTTTGGAGGGTTTTGGGGGTCCCAGGGGGTCTTTAGGTGTCCCTTCTGGAGGGTTTGGGGGTCCCAGTGGTCCCTAGGTGTCCCTTCTGGGGGGTTTGGGGGTCCCAGGGGTCCCTAGGTGTCCCTTCTGGAGGGTTTGGGGGTCCCAGGGGTCCCTAGGTGTCCCTTCTGGAGGGTTTTGGTGGTCCCAGGGGTCCCTAGGTGTCCCTTCTGGGGGGTTTGGGGGGTCCCGGGGGTCCCAGGGGTCCCTAGGTGTCCCTTTTGGAGGGTTTTGGGGGTCCCAGGGGGTCTTTAGGTGTCCCTTCTGGAGGGTTTGGGGGTCCCAGTGGTCCCTAGGTGTCCCTTCTGGGGGGTTTGGGGGTCCCAGGGGTCCCTAGGTGTCCCTTCTGGAGGGTTTGGGGGTCCCGGGGGTCCCTAGGTGTCCCTTCTGGGGGTTTTGGGGGTCCTTAGGTGTCCCTTCTGGAGGGTTTGGGGGTCCCACAGGTCCCTAGGTGTCCCTTCTGGGGGGTTTTAGGGGTCCCAGGGGTCCCTAGGTGTCCATTCTGGAGGGTTTGGGGGGTCCCAGTGGTCCCTAGGTGTCCCTTCTGGAGGGTTTGGGGGTCCCAGAGGTCCCTAGGTATCCCTTCTGGGTGGTTTCAGGGGTCCCAGGGGTCCCTAGGTGTCCCTTCTGGGGCGTTTGGGGGTCCCGGGGGTCCCTAGGTGTCCCTTTTGGAGGGTTTTGGGGGTCCCAGGGGGTCCCTAGGTGTCCCTTCTGGAGGGTTTGGGGGTCCCACGGGTCCCTAGGTGTCCTTTCTGGGGGGTTTGGGGGTCCCAGGGGTCCCTAGGTGTCCCTTTTGGAGGGTTTGGGGGTCCCAGGGGTCCCTAGGTGTCCCTTCTGGAGGGTTTGGGGGGTCCCAGGGGTCCCTAGGTGTCCCTTTAGGGGGTTTGGGGGGTCCCAGGGGTCCCTAGGTGTCCCTTCTGGGGGGTTTGGGGGTCCCGGGGGTCCCTAGGTGTCCCTTCTGGAGGGTTTGGGGGGTCCCAGGGGTCCCTAGGTGTCCCTTCTGGGGGGTTTGGGGGGTCCCGGGGGTCCCTAGGTGTCCCTTCTGGAGGGTTTGGGGGTCCCAGCAGTCCCTAGGTGTCCCTTTTGGAGGGTTTTGGGGGTCCCGGGGTCCCTTCTGGAGGATTTTGGGGTCCCTTTTGGTGGGGTTTTTGGGGTATCCCGGGCGAGTCCCCCAGCACCGGGCTGACAGAGCGACCCCACAGCCGGACGGGGGGTCCGCCCTGGTCTGCGAGGAACGGGGGATCTGGTTCCTGATGGGAACAGCCACCGTGGGGGGCTGCGCCCAAGGGGGGCCCCCCCTTTTCACCGCCGCCCCCCACTACGAGCGCTGGATCGCCGGCATCACCCGCGAGGCCTATTTCGCCGAGACCCCCCCGGACCCCCGCGAGGAGGAGGAGGAGGAGGAAGAAAAGGAGCCCACGGAGGACCCAGGTGCCCGGGAGCACCCCAAACCCACGGAGAACCCGGGCTTCGGGGGGGGCCCCAACACCTGGAGGCGAGCCCAGGTCCCCGAGGGTACCGACGTCCGGGGGTACCCCGAATCCTGGGGGGACCCCGAGATTTGGGAGAGCTCTGGCAAGGCCTGACGCCCGCTTCGGGGTGTGTGTGGGGGCTGACAGAGCAATAAAGCGGTGGTGGTCTGCAGCATCCCCCGTCTCTTTTTGGGGGTCCTGACCCCCATTTGTGGCACGTTTGGGGGTCCCGACCCCCATTTGTGGCAGGTTTGGGGGTCCCCAGCCCCATTTTTGGGGGTCCCAAAAACCAAAATCCACCCAAAAACCGCTCCAAAACAACCCAAATTTAATCGCGGGGAGGGAAACGGGCTCCGGACCCCCGCCCCCCCCCCCCGACAACCCTGTCACCCATCAGCCTCGGTGCCCCCAGGGGAGCGGTGTCGGGGGGCAGCGGATCGGTATCGGGGGGGCCGGGCCCCCCGGCGCTGCTCCCCGATTGCCCGCGCGGGGTGACACCGCGCCGGCGCCGTGGGCTGGGGGGCCGGGGAGGATTTGGAGGGCGTCCGATGGACGCTCGCGGGGCCGCGGGCCGGCACGGCGGGCGCCGGCGAGGATTCCAACGCCGTCGCCGCCGCCGCGTCCGGGTGTCCCACGTGGTCGGAGAGCGAGGAGGACTCGCACCCCGTTTCCCGCGGGTTGGGGTAGACCGGGGACGCCCCCGGTGCCGATAACGCCACCTGCGGTGACGGGGAGGACTCCAACACCGTCACCGGCGTGTTGAGGGGTCCCGGAGGCGCCTGTAGCGCCGACAACGCCGTTTGGGGTGCCGAGGGGGACCCCAACGCCGTCTCCATCGCGTCCGGGTGTCCCACAGACGCCTCCGCCGCCTGGAACGTGGTCGGTGGTCCTGAGGGGTCCTCCGTCACCGTCTCCGTCGCGTTTAGGTGTCCTGGCATCCTCTCCTCCGCCTGTAACGTTGTCGGCGGCGCCGAGGAATCCTCCAACGCCGCCTCCGTCCCGGCTAGGCGCCGTAGAGACGCCTCCGCCAACCGTAACGTTGTCGGCGGCGCCGAGGAGTCCTCCGACACCATCTCCGCCGCGTTTAGGCGTCCCGGAGGTCCCTCCGCCGCCCCTAACGCGGTCGGTGGTGCCAAAGAGTCCTCTGACACCGTCTCCGCCGCATTTAGGCATCCCGGAGGTCCCTCCGCCGCCCCTAACGCGGTCGGTGGTGCCGAGGAGTCCTCCGACACCGTCTCCGCCGCGTTTAGGCGTCCCGGAGGTCCCTCCGCCGCCCCTAACGCGGTCGGTGGTGCCGAGGAGTCCTCCGACACCGTCTCCGCCGCATTTAGGCGTCCCGGAGGTCCCTTCGCCACCCCTAACGCGGTCGGTGGTGCCAAAGAGTCCTCCGACACCGTCTCCGTCGCATTTAGGCATCCCGGAGGTCCCTCCGCCGCCTCTAACGCGGTCGGTGGTGCCGAGGAGTCCTCCGACACCGTCTCCGCCGCGTTTAGGCGTCCCGGAGGTCCCTCCGCCGCCCCTAACGCGGTCGGTGGTGCCGAGGAGTCCTCCGACACCGTCTCCATCCCATCCAGCCGTGCCATCGCCGGCTCCGCCGCCCCCAACACCGTTGCCGGCGAGTCCTCGTCCGCCTGCGGGTCGCCGGTGGCGGGCGGGTGTAGGCGCTGGTGGCCCAGGAGCTGCCGGCGCAGGCGGAAAGCCTTGGGGCAGAGCCCGCAGCGGTGCCGGCGGCGCTCGGCGTGGGTGCGCCGGTGGTTCTTAAGGGCCATCAGGTTGTAGAAGGCCTTGTGACAGGCGGCGCAGCGGAAAAGGCCGGTGGTGTGGGTCTGCCGGTGGTTGACCAGGCTGCCAGCGTGCTTGTAGCTGCGGCCGCACACCTCGCAGCGGAAAGGCCGCGCCGCCGCCTGTTGCTGCTGCCGCTCCTCCGCCGCCCTCCTCCTCCTCCTCCTCCTCCTCCTCGCCGGCACAGGCGTCACACGCCGGTTCCCCGCCCGGCGTCGCCGGCGCCGCCGGGGGTCCCGCCTTGCAGCGGGGGTGGTTGCGGAGGTGGTTGCGGTAAGCGGCGAGGTTGGGGTAGCGGCGGGCGCAGACGGCGCACGGGAAGACGCCGGTCTGGTGGGTTTGCCGGTGGTTGACCAGGCTGCCGCCGTGGCGGTAGGTTTTCCCGCAGACGCTACAGGCGTAGGGTCGCCGCTCGCCTCCCGCCACGTCGGCCAGGGCGGCCGCCTCCTCGGCGCGGTGGCTCCGGCTGTGCTCCCGCAGGCTCGCCAGGTCGGCGAAGGGTTGCCCGCAGTAACCGCAGATGTGCCACAACTCGTCGCCCGCCGCCTCCCCCCAACACCCCTCCGGCAGCGCCGCGGGCGCCGCCGAGGCGGCCGCGTGCTCCTGCCGGTGGTGCCGCGCCAGGTCGGCCTCGCCGGGAAAGATGCCGCCGCACAGGCTGCAGAGGAACGGCCGCTCTTCCTCCTCCTCCTCCTCCTCCTCCTCGCCCGCAACACCCCCCGGCCGCCTGTGCCGGCGGAAATGCGCCTGCAGCGCCGGGAGGCCGCCGAACTCCTTGGGGCACAGCGAGCACTGGTAGATGCCGGGCGGGCGGCGGCGGCGGCGGCGGCGGGGCGGCGCAGCCGTTGCGTCGGTGGTGGTGACGGTGACGCCGCCGGCGGTGTCCCCGCAGGTGTCCCTTCAGCGCGCCCAGGTTGGAAAAGCGTTTGGTGCACAGGCTGCAGCCGAAATCGCCCGTCTGGTGCGTCTGCTTGTGGTTGATCAGGCTGCCCGAATGCCGGTAGGTTTTCCCGCACACCTCGCACCGGTACACCCGCTCGGCGGCGGCGGCGGCGGTTGCGGCGTCCCCGCCGCGGCGCGGCGCGGCCCGCCGTCCCCGGCGGTGACCCCGGGCGTGGGTGCGCAGCGCCATCAGGTTGGGGAAGTGTTTGGGGCAGAGCGAACAGGCGAAAACGCCGGTACGGTGCGTGTGCCGGTGGTTAGCCAAGCTACCCCGGTGCCGGTACCGCCGACCGCACTCCCCGCAGCCGTACAGCCGTCCCGCCGCCGCCGCCGCCGATTCCTCGCTTCCGTCGTCCGCCGGCGCTCGCCGGTGAGCGCGGCGGTGGCTGTTGAGGGCGGCGAGGTTGTAGAGCTGTTTGCCGCAAGCGCCGCAACCGTAAACGCCGGTTTGGTGACTCCGCCGGTGGTTGACCAAACTCCCCGCGTGCCGGTAACTTCTCCCGCATTCCCCGCACCGGTAACGACGTTCCGACGACGACGGCGACGCCGCCATGTCTGCGGCGGGGTGGGCGGGGACCCCAAGATGTCCGTCACCCGATTCGGGGGTGGGTGTGTCTCTCGGTGTCCCACGATGCGCCGCGCTCCGAAAACCTGGAAAACAAAAGGGTTAAATTCGAGAGAGGGACCCCCAAAACCTCACCGTTTCCCCCCGAAAAATGGGGGGAAGCCCCAATCTCGCCCAGAATCCTCCAATCAGGGAGGGTCCCGCCCCCCCCACGTCCCCTCCCCTCCGTTGGGTGGGGGGGACCCCCCCAAAAACCCTAAAAAACCACCCAAAAACCCCGCCCCTCCCCCCGACCCCGCCACCGGCACCTCCTTTTGTTGCGGGGAGACCGGAAGCGCGCGCTGGCCCCGCCCCTTCCGTTCCCGCCCCGTCGCCCGGAAACCCCGCCCCTCCCGAGGCGGGGGGGGGCAGCCCCGCCCCTCCCGCTTCCGCCCCGCCCACCCCGCGGTCCTAGCGCCCGCCGCGCCGCGCCCCGAGCGGACCCCCCCCAGGTAAGGACGGGGTTCCCCCCCCCCCCCCCCCCAAATTTCTCCTCCCTGGGCATGCCCCCCCCCTCCACCTCCCCCCCCCACCTTCCCATGGTGCATTGCAGCCCCCCCCCCCACCCCGCATTGCCCCGCCCTTCCCGTTGGCCATCACCCCCCCCCCCCCCAAAAAATTACACGGACACCCCACCCCACCCCCCCCAGAAAAAAATAATTGCAACCCCACGGGGACGCATTGCACCCCCCCCCCAAAAAAAAAATTGCACCGCCCTTCCCATGGTGCATTGCGCCCCCCCTTCCCATGGTGCATTGCGGGGCCCCCCCCCCATGTCACCATCTCGCTGGCTGACAAAGGGGGGGAGGGGTGTCCACCCTGGGGGGGGGGTGACATCCCCCCCCCCCCACCCCACCCACCTCGGTGCGGCCTCCCCGGCGCAAAATCGGGGCAAAACGGGGCGAAATGGGTGAAAACCAGGGCAAAATGGGTGAAGAACAGTGCAAAATGGGTGAAAAAGGTACAAAATGGGTGAAAAAGGTGCGAATTCGGTGAAGAACAGCGCAAAATGGGTGAAGAACGGTGCAAAACGGGTCA
>NW_026293181.1:0-30129 GCF_026419915.1 Harpia harpyja | reverse complement strand
GGCCGAGGGCCGCCTTCGCCTCCGCTTCGCCATCGCCTGCGCCGAACCCGCCACGGTGCAGCCGCCGGCGGCGGTGAGCGACGGCCGCTGGCACATGGTGCTCCTCACCCGCAACGCCCGCGAAACCGCCCTGGCCGTGGACGGGGGAGGCGCGGGGCGGGCCGCCGTCCGCTCCAAGCGGGCCGAGATGGCGGTGGCCAGCGACCTCTTCGTCGGCGGCATCCCGCCCGACGTCCGCCTCTCGGCGCTGACGCTCAGCACCGTCAAGTACGAGGCGCCCTTCCGGGGCTGGTTGGCCAACCTGAAGGTCGGGGGACGTGCCGGCGGCGCTGCTGGGCGCCCAGGGGGGTGCGGGGCGAGGGCGAGGAACGCTGCGCCCGCCACCCGCCCTGCGCCCACGGCGGCCGCTGCACCCTGCGCCGCGGAGAGCCCCGCTGCGACTGCGCCGGCACCGGCTACCGCGGGCCCTTCTGCGCCGAAGGTGAGGGCGCGGGGGGGGGGCGGGGGGCCTCCTCGCGTCTTCGCGCTCTCGCGTTTCTCCGCGCCCTCGCGTCCTCCCGGCGCCGGCCGTCTTCGCGGCGTCGCGCCCTCGTGTTTCTCCGCGGCTTTGTGGCTTCCTGGTGTCGCGCGTCCTCGTGTCGTCGTGTTCTCGGGTCGCTCCGCGTCTTCGCGGTGGCGCGTGCCTTCGCGGCTGCGCGCATTGCGCTTCTCCGTGCCTTCGCGTCTTCGTGGCGCTGGATGTCTTCGTGGCGTCGCACGGCTCCATGTTTCTCCATGTCTTTGCGTCTTCGTGGCGCTGGATGTCTTCGTGGCGTTGCACGGCTCCATGTTTCTCCATGTCTTTGTGACCTCGTGGTGTTGCATGTCTCGATGGCGTTCCACGTCCTCGTGTCCGTGTGTTCTTGTGTTCCTCCATCTCTCAGTGTCCTCTCGGCGCTGGACGTCTTCATGGCATTGCGTCCTCGTGTCGCTCCACGTCTTCGCATCTTCGTGGTGTTGCGTGTCGTCATGGTGCATGCTTGTGCTTCTCCACGTCCTTGTGTCTTCATGGCGTCGCACATCCTCACGTCTCTGCATTCTCGTGTTGCTCCGTGTCTTCATGTCTTCCTGGCGTTGTGTCTCCTTGTGTCTTGGTGTTCTTGCATTTCTCCGCATCCTCTCCTCGTGCCCTCCTGGCGTTGCACGTCTTCACAGCGTTGCACGTCCTTGAGTCTCTCCATGACTTTGTGTCCTCCTGGTGCTGCACGTCTTCATGTTTCTCCACGTCTTTGTGTCTTCGTGGCGTCGCACGTCCTCGTGTCTCTGCATTCTCGTGTCGCTCCGTGTCTTTGCGTCTTCCTGGCGTTGTGCGTCCTTGTGTCTTGGCGTTCTTGCGTTTCTCCACGTCCTCGTGTCCTCTTGGCGTTGCGCGTCTTCACGGCGTTGCGTGTCCTCGTGCCTCTCCATGTCCTTGTGCCCTCGCAGCCTCGCACGCCCCCACCCCTCTCCAGCCCTCTGTGCCCTCGCACAACCCCTGTCTTTGCACATGCTCGTGCCCTTGCACGTCCTCGTGCGGTGCAGCACGGGGGGCAGCGGTGGGTGGCACGGGTGGGTCAGGGTCCCCCCGGGGTGCCCCTGGTGGGGGCGGCCAGATGGGGGTTTGGGGGACCCCCGGCCCCACACCGGGGTCATCACGCACCAGTGTTTACCTGTGCGATTGCACGCCCCAGTGCCCTCGCACGCCCTTGTGCAATCGTGCGTCCTGGTGCCCTTGCACACCCCTGTGCCCCTGCCCACTCCCACGCCCTTGCACACCCTCGTGCAGTTGCACGTCCTGGTGCCCTTGCACGCCCCTGTGCCCCTGCCCACTCCCACGCCCTTGCACACCCTCGTGCAGTTGCACGTCCTGGTGCCCTCGCACGCCCCTGTGCCCCTGCCCACTCCCATGCCCTTGCACACCCTCGTGCAGTCGCACATCCCGGTGCCCTCACACACCTTCGTGCAGTCGCACATCCTGGTGCCCTCGCACGCCCCTGTGCCCCTGCCCGCTCTCACACCCTCACACACCCTCGTGCAGTCGCACGTCCTGGTGCCCTCGCGCTCCCCTGTGCCCCTGCCCACCCCCGTGCTCTCGCACGCCCCTCGTGCAATCACATGTCCTGGTGCCCTCGCACGCCCTGCATGCCCCTGCCCACCCCCACGCCCTCGCACGCCCTTGTGCAATTGCACGTCCCGGTGCCCTCATGTGCCCTCCTGCAATCACACGTCCCAGTGCCCTTGCACACCCTTGTGCAATCGCATGTCCCAGTGCCCTTGCACACCCCTGTGCCCCTGCCCGCTCCCACGCCCTTGCACACCCTCATGCAATCTGTGTGCCCTGGTGCCCTCATGCGCCCCTGTGCCCCTGCCCGCTCCCACACCCTCCCACACCCTTGTGCAATCGCACGTCCCAGTGCCCTCGCGCACCCTCGTGCAATCACACGTCCCTGTGCCCCTGCCCACTCCTGTGCCCTCGTGCAGTCGCACGTCCCGGTGCCCTCGCGCACCCCCGTGCAATCTGTGCGCCCTGGTGCCCTCACACACCCTTGTGCAATTGCACGTCCCGGTGCCCTCGTGCACCCTCGTGCAATCACACGCCCCCGGTGCCCTCACACACCCTCGTGCAATCGCACGTTCCCGGTGCCCTCGCACGCCCCTGTGCCCCTGCCCGCTCCCACGCCCTCGCACACCCTCGTGCAATCGCACGTCCTGGTGCCCTTGTGCACCCTCGTGCCCCTGCCTGCTCCCACGCCCTCGTGCACCCTCGTGCAATCGCACGCCCCGGTGCCCTCGCGCACACCCCTGTGCCCCTGCCCACACCCCCACGCCCTCGTGCAATCACACGTCCCAGTGCCCTCGTGCACCCTCGTGCAGTCGCACGCCCCGGTGCCCTCGTGCACCCTCGTGCAATCACACGCCCCGGTGCCCTCACACACCCTCGTGCAATCGCACGTTCCGGTGCCCTCGCACGCCCCTGTGCCCCTGCCCGCTCCCACGCCCTCGCACGCCCTCGTGCAGTCGCACGCCCCGGTGCCCTCGCGCACCCCCGTGCAACCTGCGCGCCCCGGTGCCCTCGCGCCGGGCACGAGGCCGGGGGGTTCCCCCGCCGTGCGAGGCCGCCCCCCTCGCGCGCGTCCCCGCCGGGAGGGGCCACGGCGGCGTTGCCGCGGCGACGGCTCCGCCGGTTGCCGGGGCCGGGTGACCGGTTGCCGGGTGACCGGTTGCCGGGCGACCGGTTGCCGGGCGACGGCCGGGCCGCCTGTCTCCCTGGCGACGGTTGCCGGCGCGCGGCGCCGCGGGGGGGGGCTGGGGCGGGGGCGGGGGGGGGGGGGGCGTTCCGCCCGCCGCGTCCTTGAGGGGGGACGGCGGCGGCGGGGGGGGGGGGCTGTGGGGTGCGGGGTCCCCGTGGGGTGCAGGCAGGGTGCTGTGGAGTCCCCGTGGGGTGCGGGGTCCCCGTGGGGTGCTGTGGGGTGCACCATGGGGTGCGGGGTCCCCGTGGGGTGTGCTATAGGGTGCACAGTCCCCGTGGGGTGCAGGCAGGGGGGTGCGGGGTCCCCGTGGGGTGCAGCATGGGGTGCAGGGTCTCCGTGGGGTGCAGGCAGAGTGCTGCGGGGTCCCCGTGGGGTGCAGGGTCCCCGTGGGGTGTAGGCAGGGTGCTGCGGGGTGCGGGGTCCCCGTGGGGTGTGCTATAGGGTGCACAGTCCCCGTGGGGTGCAGGCAGGGGGGTGCGGGGTCCCCGTGGGGTGCAGCATGGGGTGCAGGGTCTCCGTGGGGTGCAGGCAGGGTGCTGTGGAGTCCCCGTGGGGTGCGGGGGTCCCCGTGGGGTGTGCTGTAGGGTGCACGGTCCCCGTGGGGTGCAGGCAGGGTGCTGCGGGGTGCGGGGTCCCCGTGGGGTGCACCATGGGGTGCAGGGTCTCCGTGGGGTGTGCTGTAGGGGTACACAGTCCCTGTGAGGTGCAGGCAGGGTGCTGTAGGGTGCACCGTGGGGTGCAGGGTCCCCGTGGGGTGTAGGCAGGGTGCTGTGGGGTGCGGGGGTCCCTATGGCATGCTGCGGGGCGCACCATGGGGGTGCAGGGTCCCTATGGCATGCTGTGGGGTGCAGCATGGGGTGCAGGGTCTCCGTGGGGTGCAGGCAGAGTGCTGCGGGGTCCCCGTGGGGTGCAGGCAGGGTGCTGTGGGGTGCGAGGTCCCTATGGCATGCTGCGGGGCGCACCATGGGGGTGCAGGGTCGCTATGGCATGCTGTGGGGTGCACCGTGGGGTGCAGGGTCCCCGTGGGGTGTGCTATAGGGTGCACAGTCCCCGTGGGGTGCAGGCAGGGTGCTGTGGGGGGCAAGGTCCCTGTGGGTTGCTGTGGGGTGCAGAGCCGCTGCGGGGTGTGCTGTGGGGTGCACAGTCCCCACGGGGTGCAGGCAGGGCGCTGCGGGGCGCACCGTGGGGCGCACGGTCTCTGTGGGCTGCTCGGGGGGTGCCGTGTGGGATGTGGGAGGTCCCCGTGGGCGTGCATGGGGTGTGCAAAACCCCCTGGGGTGTGCAATGGGGCGTGCAAACCCCACCTGCACGCGTTTGCAGGGCGTGCGAATTGCACCAGGGCGTGCAAACCCCACCCTAGGGGGCGCGCACCGCACACCCCTGTGCGGCACGCCGGGGTGCGAGTGCCCCCCCCCCCCCCCCGCCTCCCAAGGTCATCCCAAGGTCACGGGGACCCCCGGGGTTGGGGTGGCGTCACCAGGGCTGCACACGAGGGCACGGGGGGCACAAGGGTCCCGCTCACTAACGCCTCTCCCCTTTCCCCCCTCTGCTCGCCCGTCCCCGGGACCCCCAGAGGAAGAACCCGCGGTGGAAGGTGAGTCTGGGCGTGCAAGGCCGGGGGGGGGGTGTGCGTGTGCAAGGCGGGGGGGGGGGGGGTGTGCAAAGCCCAGTGTCACGCCCGGAGCTGGAGGGTTTTGCACAGGGCGGGGGGGGGGGGGGTCGTGGTTGTGCGCGGCTCAGCCGTCGTGCAAGGGGGGTGGGTGTGCAAAGATCGGGGTGTGCAAAGCTCAGGATTTGCGCTCGTGCGCGGAGCAGAGGCGCGTGCAAAGCTCGAGGGCTCGCGCGAAGCTCGGCGCGTGCTCGTGCACAGCGCGGGGTTCACGCGCGGCCCGGGGGGGGGGGGGGCCTCGTGCAAGGGGCGGTGCTCGTGCAAGGCTCGGGCGTGCAAGGGGCGGTGCTCGTGCAAAGCACGGCGCTCGTGCGAGGGGCGGAGCGCACGGGCCCCCGCACGCGCCTGCGGCCGCGTCACCCGCTGCTCCCGGCCACGCCCCCTCCGGGCGCTCGGCATGACGTCACCACCGGGCAGCCCAATAGGACGGTGGCATGCAAATGAAGGGAGGGCGGCCGACCCAATGAAGCGGTGGGGGGGGGGCGCTGAAGAGCGGGCGGGGGCGGGGCTATGCAAACGAAGGGGCGCCGGCAGCCAATGGAGGGGCAGGTACCAGGCTGCCAGGGATTGGGTGAGCTCTGCCCCGCCCCCGCGAGGGGCGGGGCTGGCACGAGGAACGTGCATGGGACGAGGGCGTGCAAGGAGCAGGGCTGGCACTAGAGACGTGCAAGGAGCAGGGCCGGTGCATCGCACGAGGGGCGTGCAAGGAGCAGGGCTGGCGTGAGGGGTGTGCAAGGAGCAGGGCCGGTGCGGCGCACAAGGGGCGTGCAAGGAGCAGGGCCAGTGCGGCACATGAAGGGCGTGCAAGGAGCAGGGCCGGTGCGGCGCACGAAGGACGTGCAAGGAGCAGGGCTGGCGCAATGGGTGTGCAAGGAGCAGGGCCGGTGCGGCGCACGAAGGACGTGCAAGGAGCAGGCCCGGTGCATCGCACAAGGGGCGTGCAAGGAGCAGGGCCGGTGCGGCACATGAAGGGCGTGCAAGGAGCAGGGCCGGTGTGGCGCACGAATGACGTGCAAGGAGCAGGGCCGGTGCATCGCACAAGGGGCGTGCAAGGAGCAGGGCCGGTGCGGCACATGAAGGGCGTGCAAGGAGCAGGGCCGGTGCAGCGCACAAGGGGTGTGCAAGGAGCAGGGCTGGCGCGATGGGTGTGCAAGGGGCAGGGTCAGTGCATCGCACGAGGGGCGTGCAAGGAGCAGGGCCGGTGCGGCGCACGAGGGGCGTGCAAGGGGCAGGACCGGTGCGGCGCACGAGGGGGCGTGCAAGGAGCAGGGTCAGTGCATCGCACGAGGGGCGTGCAAGGAGCAGGACCGGTGCGGTGCACGAGGGGCGTGCAAGGAGCAGGGCCGGTGCATCCCACGAGGGGCGTGCAAGGAGCAGGGTCAGTGCATCGCACGAGGGGCGTGCAAGGGGCAGGACCGGTGCGGCGCACGAGGGGCGTGCAAGGAGCAGGGCCGGTGCGGCACACGAGGGGCGTGCAAGGGGCAGGACCGGTGCGGCGCACGAGGGGCGTGCAAGGGGCAGGGTCAGTGCATCGCACGAGGGGCGTGCAAGGAGCAGGGCCGGTGCAGCGCACGAGGGGCGTGCAAGGGGCAGGACCGGTGCGGCGCACGAGGGGCGTGCAAGGGGCAGGGTCAGTGCATCGCACGAGGGGCGTGCAAGGAGCAGGGCCGGTGCGGCGCACGAGGGGCGTGCAAGGGGCAGGACTGGTGCGGCGCACGAGGGGCGTGCAAGGGGCAGGGTCGGTGCATCGCACGAGGGGCGTGCAAGGAGCAGGGCCGGTGCGGCACACGAGGGGCGTGCAAGGGGCAGGACCGGTGCGGCGCACGAGGGGCGTGCAAGGAGCAGGGCCGGTGCATCCCACGAGGGGCGTGCAAGGAGCAGGGTCAGTGCATCGCACGAGGGGCGTGCAAGGGGCAGGGCCGGTGCGGCGCAAGAGGGGCGTGCAAGGAGCAGGGCCGGTGCGGCGCACGAGGGGCGTGCAAGGGGCAGGACCGGTGCGGCGCACGAGGGGCGTGCAAGGGGCAGGGTCAGTGCATCGCACGAGGGGCGTGCAAGGGGCAGGACCGGTGCGGCGCACGAGGGGCGTGCAAGGGGCAGGGTCGGTGCATCGCACGAGGGGCGTGCAAGGAGCAGGGCCGGTGCGGCGCACGAGGGGCGTGCAAGGGGCAGGGCCGGTGCGGCGCACGAGGGGCGTGCAAGGAGCAGGGCCGGTGCGGCGCACGAGGGGCGTGCAAGGGGCAGGACCGGTGCGGCGCACGAGGGGCGTGCAAGGGGCAGGGTCGGTGCATCGCACGAGGGGCGTGCAAGGAGCAGGGCCGGTGCGGCGCACGAGGGGCGTGCAAGGGGCAGGACCGGTGCGGCGCACGAGGGGCGTGCAAGGGGCAGGGTCAGTGCATCGCACGAGGGGCGTGCAAGGAGCAGGGCCGGTGCGGCGCACGAGGGGCGTGCAAGGGGCAGGACCGGTGCGGCGCACGAGGGGCGTGCAAGGGGCAGGGTCAGTGCATCGCACGAGGGGCGTGCAAGGAGCAGGGCCGGTGCGGCGCACGAGGGGCGTGCAAGGGGCAGGACCGGTGCGGCGCACGAGGGGCGTGCAAGGGGCAGGGTCAGTGCATCGCACGAGGGGCGTGCAAGGGGCAGGACCGGTGCGGCGCACGAGGGGCGTGCAAGGGGCAGGGTCAGTGCATCGCACGAGGGGCGTGCAAGGAGCAGGGCCGGTGCAGCGCACGAGGGGCGTGCAAGGGGCAGGACCGGTGCGGCGCACGAGGGGCGTGCAAGGGGCAGGGTCAGTGCATCGCACGAGGGGCGTGCAAGGAGCAGGGCCGGTGCGGCGCACGAGGGGCGTGCAAGGGGCAGGACCGGTGCGGCGCACGAGGGGCGTGCAAGGAGCAGGGTCAGTGCATCGCACGAGGGGCGTGCAAGGAGCAGGACCGGTGCGGTGCACGAGGGGCGTGCAAGGAGCAGGGCCGGTGCATCCCACGAGGGGCGTGCAAGGAGCAGGGTCAGTGCATCGCACGAGGGGCGTGCAAGGGGCAGGACCGGTGCGGTGCACGAGGGGCGTGCAACGAGCAGGGCCGGTGCGGCACACGAGGGGCGTGCAAGGGGCAGGGTCAGTGCATCGCACGAGGGGCGTGCAAGGAGCAGGGCCGGTGCGGCGCACGAGGGGCGTGCAAGGAGCAGGACCGGTGCGGCGCACGAGGGGCGTGCAAGGAGCAGGGCCGGTGCGGCGCACGAGGGGCGTGCAAGGGGCAGGGTCAGTGCATCGCACGAGGGGCGTGCAAGGGGCAGGACCGGTGCGGCGCACGAGGGGCGTGCAAGGGGCAGGGTCAGTGCATCGCACGAGGGGCGTGCAAGGAGCAGGGCCGGTGCAGCGCACGAGGGGCGTGCAAGGGGCAGGACCGGTGCGGCGCACGAGGGGCGTGCAAGGGGCAGGGTCAGTGCATCGCACGAGGGGCGTGCAAGGAGCAGGGCCGGTGCGGCGCACGAGGGGCGTGCAAGGGGCAGGACCGGTGCGGCGCACGAGGGGCGTGCAAGGAGCAGGGTCAGTGCATCGCACGAGGGGCGTGCAAGGAGCAGGACCGGTGCGGTGCACGAGGGGCGTGCAAGGAGCAGGGCCGGTGCATCCCACGAGGGGCGTGCAAGGAGCAGGGTCAGTGCATCGCACGAGGGGCGTGCAAGGGGCAGGACCGGTGCGGTGCACGAGGGGCGTGCAACGAGCAGGGCCGGTGCGGCACACGAGGGGCGTGCAAGGGGCAGGGTCAGTGCATCGCACGAGGGGCGTGCAAGGAGCAGGGCCGGTGCGGCGCACGAGGGGCGTGCAAGGAGCAGGACCGGTGCGGCGCACGAGGGGCATGCAAGGGGCAGGACCGGTGCGGCGCACGAGGGGCGTGCAAGGGGCAGGGTCAGTGCATCGCACGAGGGGCGTGCAAGGAGCAGGGCCGGTGCGGCGCACGAGGGGCGTGCAAGGGGCAGGGCCGGTGCGGCGCACGAGGGGCGTGCGGCGCACGCGGCTGCGCGAGGGCCGTGCCGCGCACGAGGGCCGTGCCCCGCGGCGGGGCGTGCAAGGGGCACGAGGCCCTCGTTAGCCCCCCGCCGCTGACGCTCCCCGCGACCCCCGCGGGCGCCCGGGTCCCGGGGGGGGGGTGGGGTCCCCGCGCGAGGGGGCGCCCCCCCCGTGTCTCCATCCCCTCCCCCCCCGGCTTTTCCCCCCGACCACGAAAAGGGGAAAAACCCGCGGGAAGGCGGCGGGTGGGGGAGGGGCGGCGCTGCCGGCGCGGCCCCCTCCCCCGCCCCGCCTGTCCCCGCCCCCCGTGTCCCCCCCCGCCCCCCCCGGCATCGCCCGATGCCGTCACAAGTTAAAGCGCTTTAAGTTGTGACGGGGCCCGCGGTGACGCCTCTTCTCTCCCCTCCCCCCGCTGCTTTTGGGGTTCTTTTGGGTCCTTTGGCGACTGCTTTTATTCTTTTGGATTTTTTTTCCCTTTGAAAATTGTGTTTTCTTTTATTGTCGCTTTTCCTCTCTTCGCCCTGCTGCCTTTTTGTTCTGACTTTCACTTTCTCCATCTGCCGATCGCTTTCCCTTCCGTGGACTCTTCTCGCTTTTTTGCTGATTTCCTTTCTTTGGCTCTTTTTACTTTTTTCTTCCTGTGATTCTTTTGGCTTGTTTCCCCTCGGCCGCTTTCAACCGTTTTGTACTTTTTTACCCTTCTGGCTCTTTTGTGCCTTTTCCGCTTTCTCTGGTGACTTCACCTCTTTCCCCTTTCTCCTTTCTTTAATGCTTTTTTACTTTCTTTTATCACTTTTCCTGGTTTTTTAATCGCTCTGGCTTTTTCCCATGACTTTCACTTTCTCCTATTATTTTTGCCTTTTAATTCCGCGCCGCCCTCCCCCGTTTTCCAAATCACTTTCGCTCTCTCTGACCGCTTTCGCTTTCTTTTCCTCCATCACTTTCCCTTTCTTCCACCACTTTCGCTTTCCGTTGTTGTTTTGCTTTGGCTCCGCCCCCCCAAGGTCCCGCCCACCTGCGAGTCACCGGCCAAGGTAATGACGCGCCCCTCCCCCCGCGTGCCGCCGTCGGGCCCCTCCCCCCCCCACCGTCATCATCGTCATCACCGTCAGCATCGTCCCCCCATCACCGAGATCACGCTCGTCGTCATCGTCATCGTCATCGTCACGCCCCACCCCCCATCCCCTCCCCCACATCGTGTCTGTGGCTCGTGCGACACGGGGGGGGAGGGGCGGCCACCTCGCACGGGGACGGGGGGAGGGGAGGGGGCAGGGGAGGGGGAGGGGCAGCTCCTTGCACGAGGACCAGGTGAGCGTGCAAGCGCGCCCCCTTGCACGTGGAGGGCCTCCTTGCACGGGCGCCCGCGGGAGCGTGCGAGTGCCCCCCTCGCACGAGGACCGAGGCCGCCCTCGCACGGAGCCCCCGGGCGGCGCGCGGGCGCGTCCCTTCGCACGCGCCCGTGCGAGGGCGGGCGCGCCCACGCCTGCGCGCGCCCGCGCGTGCGTCCCCCTAACGCCGCCCCCTCCCCCAGGGCCCGCCGAGGTCGCCGAGGGGGGGCCCGGCCGCGGCGCCGGCGAGATCCAGCAGGCAGCGAAAGGTCAGTGCCGGCGCGACCCCCCCCGCGCGCCCGGGTCCCCCCCCCGGGACCCCCGCCCCCACCCAAGGAGCCCAGGCGTCCGGCCCCGGGCCGCCGTCGCGCCCTCGAGCGTGAACGTCGCACGCGCGCGTGCAGGCAGGGCGCACGCGGAGGCGGCCGCCCTCGGCGGGCGCGGCCCTCGCGCGCCCTGAGCGTGCAAAGGCGCCGCGCACCGCGCACGCGGAGGCGCAAATACAGGCGAGCGGCCGCAGCCTTGCGCTACATGCCCAGCCCTCGCACGCCCAGGCTGCGCGCACCCGGCCGTATCCCCCTGCGGTGCAACGTCCTGGTGCGAGGTCCCGGCATGAGACCCTGGTGCAAGACGCCGTTGCAAGGTCCCCGTGCAAGGGACCCCAGTGCAAAGCTCCTGATGCAAGATCCCATTGCAAAGTCCCTGGTGCGAGGTCGTGGTGCAGGATCCCCATTGCAAAGTCCCCGTTGCAAGGTCCCCATGACAAGGTCCCCACGCGAGGCCCTGTTGTAAGACTCTGTTGCAAGATCCCCGTTGCAAAATCCTCGCGCAAGGTCCCCGTGCCAGCAAAGTCCTAGTTGCAGTGTCCTAGTTGCAAGACCCTGTTGCAAGGTCCCCGTTGCAAGGTCCCCGTTGCAAGGTCCCCATGTGAGGTCCCATTGCAAAGTCCCTGTTGCAAAGTCCCCATGACAAGGTCCTCAAGCAAGACTCTGTTGCAAGATCCCTGTTGCAAAATCCTCATGCAGGGTCCCCCTGCAAGGTCCCTGATGCAATGTCCTTGGTGCAAGGTCCCTGTGCAAGTTCCTCGTTGCAAGGTCCTTGTTGCAAAGTCCCCACAACAAGGTCCCCATGTGAGGTCCCATTGCAAAGTCCTCACTGCAATGTCCCCATTGCAAGATCCCCGTTGCAAAATCCTCACGCAAGGTCCCCGTGCCAGGTCCCTTGCTGCAAAGTCCTTGTTGCAAGGTGCCCGTTGCAAAGTCCCCATTGCAGGACCCCGTTGCAAAGTCCCTGTCACAAAGTCCCCACGACAAGGTCCCCACGCGAGGCTCTGTTGCAAGGTCCCCATTGGAAAGTCCCCGTGCCAGGTCCCGTGTTGCAAAGTCCTTGTTGCAAGTCCCCGTTGCAAGGTCCCCATTGCAAGACCCCGTTGCAAAGTCCGTGTTGCAAAGTCCCCATGACAAGGTCCCCAAGCAAGATCCCATTGCAAGATCCCTGTTGCAAAATCCCCATGCAAAGTCCCCGTTGCAAAGTCCTTGTTGCAAGGTCCCCGTTGCAAGACCCCGTTGCAAAGTCCCTGTCGCAAAGTCCCCATGACAAGGTCTCCACGCGAGGCCCTGTTGCAAGACTCTGTTGCAAGGTCCCCATTGCAAAGTCCCCGTTGCAAGGTCCCCGTGACAGGTCCCTTGTTGCAAAGTCCTTGTTGCAAGTCCCCGTTGCAAGTCCCCGTTGCAAGACCCCATTGCAAACTCCCTGTTGCAAAATCCCCACGCAAGGTCCCCGCTGCAAAGTCCCCGTCGCAAGTCCCCGTCGCAAGGTCCCCAGGCGAGGCGCCCATGCGAGGTCCCCGTCGCGATGCCCGTGGCGGCCGGCTGCGGGCCGCCCTCGCTGACGCGCGCTCCCCGCAGGCCGGGAGGAATACGTGGCCACCTTCAAAGGCAACGAGTTCTTCTGCTACGACCTGTCCCACAACCCCATCCAGAGCAGCACGGACGAGCTGACGCTCTCCTTCCGCACGCTGCAGCGCAACGGGCTGCTGCTGCACACCGGCAAGTCGGCCGACTACGTCAACCTCTCGCTGAAGAGCGGCGCCGTCTGGCTCGTCATCAACCTGGGCTCCGGCGCCTTCGAGGCGCTGGTGGAGCCCGTCAACGGCAAGTTCAACGACAACGACTGGCACGACATCCGCGTCACCCGCAACCTGCGACAGGTAGGGACGGGGGGGCCGCCGCGGCGGGGGGGGCTCGCCCCGGCCGGGAGCACTGGGCGCCTTGGTCCGGTGCCCAGCTGGGAGCACTGGGAGCGCTGGGCGCCTTGGTCAGCGACCCAACTGGGAGCACTGGGCGCCTTGGTCAGCTACCCAACTGGGAGCACTGGGCGCCTGGGTCAGCTACCCAACTGGGAGCACTGGGCGCCTTGGTCAGCTACCCAACTGGGAGCACTGGGCGCCTTGGTCAGCGACCCAACTGGGAGCACTGGGCGCCTTGGTCAGCTACCCAACTGGGAGCACTGGGCACCTTGTTCAGCTACCCAAATGGGAGCACTGGGCACCTTGTTCAGCGACCCAACTGGGAGTGCTGGGCGCCCTGGTCGGCTACCCAACTGGGAGCACTGGGAGCGCTGGGCGCCTTGGTTGGCTACCCAACTGGGAGCGCTGGGAGCGCTGAGCACCTTGGTCGGCTACCCAACTGGGAGCACTGGGAGCACTGAGCACCTTGGTCAGCTACCCAAATGGGAGCACTGGGCGCCTTGGTCAGCGACCCAACTGGGAGCACTGGGCGCCTTGGTCAGCTACCCAACTGGGAGCACTGGGCGCCTTGGTCAGCGACCCAACTGGGAGCACTGGGCACCTTGGTCAGCTACCCAACTGGGAGCACTGGGCGCCTTGGTCAGCTACCCACATGGGAGCACTGGGCACCTTGTTCAGCGACCCAACTGGGAGTGCTGGGCGCCCTGGTCGGCTACCCAACTGGGAGCACTGGGAGCGCTGGGCGCCTTGGTTGGCTACCCAACTGGGAGCGCTGGGAGCGCTGAGCACCTTGGTCGGCTACCCAACTGGGAGCACTGGGAGTGCTGGGCGCCTTGGTCCGGTGCCCAGCTGGGAGCACTGGGAGTGCTGAGCACCTTGGTTGGCTACCCAACTGGGAGCACTGGGAGCACTGAGCACCTTGGTCAGCTACCCAACTGGGAGCACTGGGCGCCTTGGTCAGCGACCCAACTGGGAGCACTGGGCGCCTTGGTCAGCTACCCAACTGGGAGCACTGGGAGCGCTGAGCACCTTGGTCAGCTGCCCAACTGGGAGCACTGGGAGCGCTGGGCGCCTTGGTCCAGTACCCAGCTGGGAGCACTGGGAGCACTGGTCGCCTTGGTCGGCTACCCAACTGGAAGCACTGGGAGCAGTGGGGCGCCTTGGTCAGCGACCCAACTGGGAGCACTGGGTGCCTTGGTCAGCTACCCAACTGGGAGCACTGGGCACCTTGGTCAGCTACCCAACTGGGAGCACTGGGCGCCTTGGTCAGCTACCCAACTGGGAGCACTGGGCGCCTTGGTCAGCTACCCAAATGGGAGCACTGGGCACCTTGTTCAGCGACCCAACTGGGAGTGCTGGGCGCCCTGGTCGGCTACCCAACTGGGAGCGCTGGGAGCGCTGAGCACCTTGGTCGGCTACCCAACTGGGAGCACTGGGAGCGCTGGGCGCCTTGGTCCAGTACCCAGCTGGGAGCACTGGGAGCACTGCTCGCCTTGGTCGGCTACCCAACTGGAAGCACTGGGAGCAGTGGGGCACCTTGGTCAGCGACCCAGCTGGGAGCACTGGGCGCCTTGGTCAGCTACCCAACTGGGAGCACTGGGAGCACTGAGCACCTTGGTCAGCTGCCCAACTGGGAGCACTGGGCGCCTTGGTCGGCTACCCAACTGGGAGCGCTGGACGCCTTTGTCTGGTGCCCAGCTGGGAGCACTGGGAGCGCTGAGCACCTTGGTCGGCTATCCAACTGGGAGCACTAGGAGCACTAGGCGCCTTGGACAACTACCCAACTGGGAGCACTGGGAGCACTGGGCACCTTGGTCAGCTACCCAACTGGGAGCACTAGGAGCACTAGGCACCTTGGACAACTACCCAACTGGGAGCACTGGGAGCACTGGGCACCTTGGTCAGCTACCCAACTGGGAGCACTGGGTGCCTTGGTCAGCTCCCCAACTGGGAGCGCTGGGAGCACCAGGCGCCTTGGTCAGCTACCCAACTGGGAGCACTGGTTGCCCTGGTCAGCTACCCAGCTGGGAGCACTGAGCACCTTGGTCAGCTACCCAACTGGGAGCACTGGGCGCCTTGGTCAGACAACCAACTGGGCCACTGGTTGCATTAGTCAGCTACCCAACTGGGAGCACTGGCAGCACCAGGCACCTTGGTCAGCTACCCAACTGGGAGTGCTGGGAGCCTTGGTCAGATACTCAACTGGGAGCACTGGGCACCTTGGTCCAGTACTCAACTGGGACCACTGGGAGCAGTGCGTGCCTTGGTCAGATACCCAACTGGGAGCAGTGGGTGCCTTGGTCAGCTACCCAACTGGGAGCACTGGGAGCAGTGGGCACCTTGATCAGATACCCAACTGGGATCAGTGGGCACCTTGGTGTGCTACCCAACTGGGAGCACTGGGCGCCTTGGTCAGCTACCCAGCTGGGAGCACTGGGAACACTGGGCGCCTTGGTCAGCTACCCAACTGGGAGAAGTGGGTGCCTTGGTCAGCTAACCAACTGGGAGCGCTGGGCGCCTTGGTCTGGTGCCCAGCTGGGAGCACTGGGAGCGCTGGGTGCCTTGGTCCAGTACCCAGCTGGGAACACTGGGCGCCTTGGTCAGCTACCCAACTGGGAGCACTGGGCACCTTGGTCAGCTACCCAACTGGGAGCACTGGGAGCACTGGACGCCTTGGTCAGCTACCCAACTGGGAGAAGTGGGTGCCTTGGTCAGCTACCCAACTGGGAGTGCTGCGAGCACTGGTTGTCTTGGTCAGCTACCCAACTGGGAGTACTGGGCGCCTTGGTCCAGTACCCAAATGGGAGCACTGGGTGCCTTGGTGCAGTACCTAACTGGGAGCACTGGGAGCACTGGGTGCTTTGCTCAGCTACCCCACTGAGAGCACTGGGAACAGTGGCTGCCTTGGTCAGCTACCCAACTGGGAGCACTGGGCACCTTTGTCAGACACCCAACTGGGAGCACTGAGCGCCTTGGTCCAGTACCCAACTGGGAGCACTGGGCACCTTGGTCAGCTACCCAACTGGGAGCAGTGGGAGCACTGGGTGTCTTGGTTAACCACCCAACTGGGAGCAGTGGGCACCTTGGTCAGCTACTCAAGCGGGAGCACTGGGAGCGCTGGGCGCTTTGGTCCAGTACCCAACTAGGAGCACTGGGCACCTTCGTCAGCTACCGAACTGGGAGCAGTGGGCGTGTTGGTCAACTACCCAACTGGGAGCACTGGGAGCAATGGGTGCCTTGGTCAGCTTCCCAACTGGGAGCACTGGGAGCAGTGGGCGCCTTGGTCAGCTACCCAACTGGAAGCACTGGGAGCGCTGAGCAGCTTGGTCAGCTACCCAACTGGGATCACTGGGCGTGCTGGTCAACTACCCAACTGGGAGCACTGGGATCATTGGGCACCTTGGTCAGCTACCCAACTGGGAGCACTGGGAACCTTGGTGCAGTACCCAACTGGGAGTACTTGATGCCAGGGTTTGCTCCCCAACTGGGAGCACTGGGTGCCTTGGTCAGCTACCCAGCTGGGAGCACTGGACTCCGGGGTGTGCTCTCTTACTGGGAGCACTGGGTGCTGAGGTCTGCTCCCCAACTGGGAGCACTGGTCCCTTTGTCCCCCTCGAACTGGGCTCCCCAGACCCTGGGTCCCCCCGCTGCCTCACGGGGTGACGGGTGGGGGGCGATGGGTGCGGCGGGGGAGGGGGTGTCCGTGCCCCCCACCCCCTCTAACGACTCTCTGCTTCTCTCCCCCAAAGGTGGGCACAGCCCCCCCCGCGCAACCACCCCCCTCGTGCAACGACCCCCCCCTCGTGCAACGACCCCCTCCACCCCCTCGTGCAACGCCCCTCCCCCTCTGTGTGTGCGCGTGCGACTAACACGCTTACCGCCGCCGGGGCCCCCCCCCCACTAACCTCCCTGCCCCCCAACTAATCCTGGGGGGGCCCCCCCCGAAAAAACCTTCAAAAAACCCCCTTAAAATGCCCCAAAAACGCCTCGCCCGGCGGAAAATGTCATTTTTTGTTGTGTTTTGTCCTTTTTTTTGCTCTTCCCCCCCCCCCGGCGCCCCCCAGCACGCAGGGATCGGACACGCTATGGTAAACAAACTGCATTACCTGGTAGTTATCACTCTAATTGTTACTCCTTGGCTTCGCCGTGGGCCCCCCCCCCAGAACCCACCTTTCGGGGCGAATTCTTGGGATTTTGGGCAATTTTATCCCACCCACCGTGTGCGGCCGAGCCTCGGCTCCCTGATGCCAAAACCAGCTGGTTTCCCCCCCAAAATCCTGCCCGGGGGGGGGCTGTTTTTCCCCAGAGGGTTGATGTGGGGTCCCAAGCCCCACTTTTGGGGGTGATTTCTTAGAATTTGGGGCAATTTTATACTACCCCCCCCTTATGCAGCTAGGTCTTGGCTCCCCAATGCCAAAACCAGCCAGTTTCCCCCCAAAAAGCCCGTTCAGGGAGGGATGTTTTTTCTCGGGGGGGTGATGGGGGTCCCAAGCCCCACCTTTTAGGGTGAGTTCTTGGGGTTTTGGGCAATTTGATAAACCCCGCTGTGTGCAGCCGAGCCTCAGCTCCCTGATGTGAAAAACAGCCGGTTTTCCCCCGAAATCCTGGCCAGGGAGGGCTGTTTTACTCAACAGGGGATGATGTGGGGAACCAACCCCCATTTTGGGGCAATTTCTTTGGATTTTTGTCCATTTGATGCCCCACCCCCCTTTGCAGGCAGCCAGGCCTCGGCTCCCTGATCCCAAAACCAACCGGTTTCACCCCAAACCCCATCTGGGATTGGCGGGGGCTGCTTTTCCATTGACAGGGTTGACGTGAGGTCCCAAACCCCACATTTTTGGGCATTTTTTTGGCATTTTGGGCCTTTTGATGCCCCCTCCCCTTTGCAGGCAGCCAGGCCTCGGCTCCCCGATCCCAAAACCAGCCGGTTTCACCCCAAACCCCAGACTCGGGGGGTGTGTGTCATGGGGGGGCGGGTGACTTTTTTTTTTGGGGTGCCCCCTCCCCGAATCGAGGACGGAAACGGCGTTTTCAGGACAAGCCCGTGGGCAGCTGCCGCCCCCCCCCCCCCCAGCGCAGGCAGCGGGGCCACCCCCACCCCCCCTGCCCCCCCCTCCGCCCCCGCAGGGATCGGGCCCCGCTGCCTGCGCCGGAGCCCTCGCACAGCTTTGCACGCCTTCGCACGGCCCCGCATGGCTCACTAACACTGTGTCCCCCCCAGCCTTCCTCCTCCTCCTCCTCCTCCCCCCGCCCCCCCCGTCCCCCACCCATGGGTGCTGCTGGCGGAGCACCGGGGCCAGCACCGCTGCAGGATGGGTGCTGGCGTGCAAGGTGCATGGGGGGGGGGGATGTGCACGAGTGTGCGTTGGTGCAAGGCACAGGATGGGTGTGTAGGTGCAAGATCTGTGCAGGGTGTGTGTGCATGCATGGGTGTGCGTTGGTGCAAGGTCCGTGTGGGGTCTATGTGCATGCACGGGTGTGCGTTGGTGCAAGGTCTGTGCAGGGTGTGTGTGTGTGCAGAGGTGTGCCCTGGTGCACCCTGGTGCAAGGTCAGGAGCCTTGTGTGCGTGTGGGCGAGTGTGCACTGGTGCAAGGTGCCTCTGCACCAGTGTGAGGTCTGGGCTGAGGTGTGCACTTGTGCACAGGTGTGCATTGGTGCAGGGTCTGGGCTGGGGTTGAGTGTGCATCGGTGCAGTGCCAATGCTGGGTGTGTGCGTGTGCATTTGTGCGAGGGTCACATTGGGACGTGCAAGTGTGCGTGTGCAGGTATGCATCAGTGCAAGCCCAGCCGGGGGGTGTGTGTGTGTGCGTGCGTGCATGAGCGTGCATCACATGCTCACAGCCCGTGTGGGGGTGTGTGCGTACTCACACGTGTGTGCAAGCTGCGCATGGGGCTGCCCCCCTCCCTCCCGGGGCCCCGGTGCTCCCGCTGTCCCCGCTGTCCCCGCACGCCCGCGTGCATGGCTCCTCACACGCCCTCGCACGCCCTCGCACGCCGCGCACGCCCTCGCACGCCCCCTCGCGCGCGCTGAGCCCCACTAACAGCCATTTTTCTGTCTGAGCTTGGTTCTGTCTGAGGACCCCCAAAACTCGTTACTAATCCAACCCTCCCGGTGTCACCCCCCGGTGTCACCCTGCCACGCCCCGGCCCCTCCCGCTCCTCCTCACCTTGTCCCCCACCGCCCCCCTCATCACCCCGGCCCCATTGTCCCCGTGTCCCCATTGTCCCCGTGTCCCCATTGTCCCCGTGTCCCCATTGTCACCCCCGTCCCCATTGTCACCCCATCCCCATTTTTGTCACCCCGTCCCCATTGTCGCCCCCTCCCCACAGACACCCGGGGGGGTCCTTGGGGGGGTCCCCGGACACCTGGGTCCCCCCAGGGGCACTTTGGGGGGGGTTGGACACCAGCAGAGCACCCGGGTGTCTGGGATCCCCCCACTCCAAATCACCAGCAGCTGGGGGGGGTGTGGGGGGGTGCCTCCTCATTAGCAGCTGCTGCTATTGAGACCTAATTAGCCCAGATAGGGCCCGGCTGGGCCCGGATGCCTGGGTCCCCCCCCGAGGAAGGGCAAGGGCAGGGAGGGGGTACCTGGATGCCTGGGTCCCCTGGGGGAGGCAGGAGCTGGGGGGTCCCCAGCCCCCCCCCGCACCCACCTGGGGTCCCATATCTGTGGCCAGGGGAACCCTTGGAACACCCCCCCCCCCCTTCGAGACCCCCTGTCGTTGGCCCCCCAAGCTGCCCCTGCCCCCCAGGTGCCCCCTGAAATCCCCCAGCCCCCCCCCCCCAGCATCGCAACACCATTGTCCCCCATCACCCCCCCACACCCTCATTCCCCCCCCACTGCCCCCCATGTCCCCACTGTCCCCTTAGTCCCCCATCACCCCTATTGCCCCCGTTGCCCCCCACATCCCCATGGCCGCCCCATCACCCCCCACCCCCATCACCCCCAGCCTCCCGTGTACCACCCCCCGTCCCCATCCCCCACCCCTTTTGGGGTCCGTCCCCCGTCCCCCCCCCCAGACACAGAAATGGCTGCGGCGGGCGGGCGGGGGCCCCCGCTGAGGCCGGGCGCGCTCGTGCCGCAGGTGACGATCTCGGTGGACGGGATCCTGACGACGACGGGGTACACGCAGGAGGACTACACCATGCTGGGCTCCGACGACTTCTTCTACGTGGGGGGGTCCCCCAACACCGCCGACCTCCCCGGCTCCCCCGTCAGCAACAACTTCATGGGCTGCCTCAAGGACGTGAGCGCCGGGACGGGGACGGGGGGGGGACACGGGGACGTGGGGTGCACGGGGATGCGGGGTGCGGAGGGACAAAGGGCGTGTGGGGCGCACGGGGACGTGGCATGCGTGGGGGGACAGAGGGATGTGGAGCACCGGGGTGCACGGGGACGTGGGGTGCAGAGGGATAAAGGGCGCACGGGGTGCATGGGGACGTGGGGTGCACGGGGACACGGGGACATGGCATGCGTGGGGGGACACAGGGATGTGGAGCACCGGGGTGCACGGGGACGTGGGCTGCATGGGGATACAGGGTGCACAGGGGTGCACGGGGACGTGGCATGCATGGGGGGACACAGGGGTGTGGAGCACCGGGGTGCACGGGGACATGGGGTGCAGAGGGATACAGGGTGCACAGGGGTGCACGGGGACGTGGCATGCATGGGGGGACACAGGGATGTGGAGCACCGGGGTGCACGGGGACATGGGGTGCAGAGGGATACAGGGTGCACAGGGGTGCACGGGGACGTGGCATGCATGGGGGGACACAGGGGTGTGGAGCACTGGGGTGCACGGGGACGTGGGGTGCAGAGGGATAAAGGGTGCACGGTGCACGGGGACGTGGGGTGCACAGGGCTGTGGGGTGCACGGGGACACAGGGACATGGCATGCGTGGGGGGACAGGGATGTGGAGCACCGGGGTGCAGGGGGTGCACGGGGACGTGGGGTGCAGAGGGATAAAGGGTGCAGGGGGTGCACGGGGACGTGGGGTGCACGGGGATACGGGGTGCACGGGGACACAGGGACATGGCATGCGTGGGGGGACACAGGGATGTGGAGCACCAGGGTGCATGGGGTGCACGGGGACGTGGGGTGCAGAGGGATAAAGGGCACACGGGGTGCACGGGGACGTGGGGTGCACGGGGACACAGGGACATGGCATGCGTGGGATCACAGGGATGTGGAGCACTGGGGTGCACAGGGACAGGGGTGCAGAAGGACATGGGGTGCACGGGGACATGGGGTGCACAGGGCTGTGGAGTGCACGGGGACACACGGATATGGAGCACTGGGGTGCACGGAGACATGGGGTGCAGAGGGGCCCATGCTGGGGGTGCATGGGGACAGGGGTGTAGAGGGACAAAGGGTGCATGGGGACACACATGCATGGGGTGCACGGGGATGTGGGTTGCAGAGGGACAAAGGGCGCGTGGGGCGCACGGGGACGTGGCATGCGTGGGGGGACACAGGGATGTGGAGCACCGGGGTGCGCGGGGAGCACGGGGACACGGGGTGCAGAGGGACATGGGGTGCATGGGGACATGGGGTGCACGGGGACACGGGGTGCAGAGGGATACAGGGCGCACGGGGACAGGGGACGCCGGTGGGACACGCGTGTGTCCCCCCCGCCCCCCAGGTGGTCTACAAGAACAACGACTTCAAGCTGGAGCTGTCGCGCCTGGCGCAGGAGGGCGACGGGCGGGTGACGCTGCACGGGGCCCTGCTCTTCCGCTGCGAGGCCGTGGCCGCCCTGGAGCCCGTCACCTTTGGGACGCCGCAGGCTTTCCTGGCGCTGCCGGCGTGGCGGGCGGCACGTGCCGGCTCCGTCTCCTTCGACTTCCGAACCACCGAAGCCAACGGGCTCCTGCTCTTCGGGCAGGGGCGGCCGCAGGGGCCCGGCCACCCCCGGCCCGACTACTTCGCCCTGGAGCTGCTGGACGGGCACCTCTACCTGCTGCTGGACATGGGCTCCGGCGGCATCAAGGTGCGCGCCAGCGCCCGCAAGGTCACCGACGGCGAGTGGTGCCACGTGGACGTGCAACGGGACGGCAGGAAAGGTGAGGCGTGAGGGCGGTGGCGCACGGCGAGGCGGGGGCGAGGGGCGCGCGCGGGGAGGGTTTGCCGGCGTGCGAGGGCGCGAAGGGGCGTGCGAGGGCGCGGGCGCGAAGGGAGTTTGCCGGCGTGCGAGGGTGGTGGCGTGCGGAGAGGGGGTGGGTGCGAAGGTCGCGTTCGCGGGAGGTTTTGCACGGCTGCGAGGGCGTTTGCGCGTGGAGAGGGCGGACGGCGCGAGCAGGGCGCGTGCACGGGGGTCTGCGCGCGTGCGAAGGGCGGCTGCGTGTGGAGAGGTGGCGCGTGCAAAGGGGCCGTGTGCGCGGAGGGTTTGCACGTGTGCAAGGGCGTAGGTGGTGGGCGTGCGCAGAGGGTTTGCAGGCGCGCAAGGGTGTCGGTGCACAGAGGGGTGGTGGGCGCAAAGGAGCGCGTGCGAGGGCACTTTGCACGCGTGCCAAGGCGTCGGTGACCGTGGGTCCGTGCACGGAGCGGGGTGGGTGTGCGCAGGGTGGCCCTGGAGCCCCCGCGGCGCCGTGTGTCCCCGTCATCCCCCCGTGGCGCCGTGCACCCCCTGCACCCCCGCATCCCCACCGTGTCCCCCGACGCCACCCCCCCCCGTCATGTCCCCCCCCCCAGGCTCGGTGTCGGTGAACAGCCGCAGCACCCCTTTCCTGGCGAGCGGCGAGAGCGAGGTGCTGGACCTGGACTCGGAGCTTTACCTGGGGGGGCTCCCCGAGGGGCGGCCGGGCCCCCCGCTGCCCCCCGAGCTCTGGACGGCCTTTCTGCGCTACGGCTACGTGGGCTGCGTCCGCGACCTCTTCGTCGACGGCCGCAGCCGCGACGTGCGACGGCTGGCGGAGGCTCAGGCCGCCCCGGGGGTCACCCCCTTCTGCGCCCGCGAGCCCCCCCGGCACTGCGCCAGCGGGCCCTGCCGCAACGGGGGGCTCTGCCGCGAGGGCTGGAACCGCTTCATCTGCGACTGCCTCGGCACCGGCTACCTGGGACCCCGCTGCGAGACCGGTGGGTGGCAGCCCCCCCCCCCCCCCCGACCTTGGGGGGTGGCCCCGGGAAAGGGGGGGGTACCAGGATGTCTGGGACCCTTGGGGAAGGGGGTACCCAGATGTCTTCTTGGGGAAGGGGGTACCCAGCATGCCTGGGTCCCCCACGGGGTTAGAGGGGCAACCTTGGGGGAGGGAGTCCCCCCCCCGGATGCCTGGGGTCCCCCCCAGATGCTTGGGTGCCTCCCCAGGTGCCCCAGAGGGGGTGGCCCTGGGGAAGGGGGGCACCCAGAAGCATGGATCCCCTGGGAAAGGGGGCCACCCGGATGCGTGGGGGTCCCCTGGGGAGGGGGGGAGCACCCATGTGCCCGGGTCCCCTGGGGTGGGGGGCACCTCCGTGCCTGGGTTCCCTGGAGATGGGGGTACCCGGATGCCCGGGGGTCCGCGGTGCCAGGGGGTCCCCCCTGAATGCCCAGGTCTAAGATGATGGGAGGGTCCCCCCCCTCCTCCGAACACCCGGGTCGGCGGTGACGGGGGGGTCCCCCCGCAGAGGCGGCGGTGCTGAGCTACGATGGCAGCATGTACCTGAAGATCCTGGTGCCGGGGGCGGCGCAGACGGAGGCGGAGGACGTGGCCCTGCGCTTCATGTCCCCCCGCGCCTACGGCCTCGTCCTGGCCACCACCTCCCGCCAGTCGGGCCGATACCCTGCGCCTCGAGCTGGACGGGGGGCGCATGAAGCTCACCGTCAACCTGGGTGAGCCCCCCCGACACCCCCCCGCCCCGGGGTGCTCAGGTCCCCGAAACGGTCCCCGAAGATGGTGCTCAGCTCCCCAAAACGGTGCCCGAGTCGGTTCTCGTGACCCCCGAAATGGTCCCCGAGGTGATGTTCAAGTCGGAGCCTGAGACCTCAAAATAGCGCCCAGGTCCCCAGAACAGTCCCCGAAGTGATGCTCGAGTTGAGCCTGAGACCCCAAAACTGTCCCCAAAACGGTGCTCGAGCCAGTGCTCCTGGCCCCAGATTGGTCCCCAAAACGATGCCTGTGGCCCCAGAATCGTGCCCAGGTCCCTAAAATCACACCCGAGCCCCGCGGCGCTGTTGAAGCCCCCCCAAACCCAAGTACCCCGGGACCCCAAAACGGCACCTCTGCGGGGACGTCACCGGAGCCGACTCGGGCACCCACGTCCCCCTCGGCTCCCCGTCGGGTGTCCCCCCCCTCCCTGGGTTTAGGAGCCTTCGTGACCCCCCCCGCTGCCACTTGGGGCACAGCGCCAGGACCCCCCAGAGGGGTTGGGGAATCCCCCCAAGGGATCGGGGATCCCCTCAGGGTGGGGGATCCCCCTGCAGCCCCATACATTTGGGGGGGGGGACACCCCCATGGGGCTGCGGGTCCTCTGTAGGGTCGGGGACCCCCCCCATGGTATTGGGGAGCCCCCAGGGGGTTGGGGATCCCCCCTGCAGCCCCACAGCACTGGGGACCCCCCCCCACGGGGCTGCAGCCCCCCTGCAGGGTTGGGGACCCCACCATGGCATCGGGGCCCCCCCCCCCCCCCCCCGGGTCCCGGCGCGTTTGCCCCCCGCCGCCCTGCAGCGGTTGACGAGGGGGGGCCCAGCCCTGGGGCGCCTGATCCCCTCGGATCCCCCTGGATCCCCTGGGATCCCCCGCGCCCCCCCCCCCGGGCTGGGCCCCGCGCGGTGGCCGGGATCCCCCTGCGAGGTGCCTCTGCCCCCTCCGCGCCCCAAGACCCCTGAAACCCCCCGGCACAGGGCTGCAGGGTCCAGGTGCCCGTCCCCATCCCATCTCATCCCAGTCCCAGTCCTGGTCCCCATCCTGTTCCTGTACTGGTCCCCATCCCAGCCCTGTCCTCTTCTCATCCAGTCCCAGTCACCATCTTTGTCCTGTCCCCATCCCAGTGCAATCCCAGTTCCATCCCCATCCCAGTCCCCATCCCAATCAATCCGATCCCATCCAATCCCAGTCCCATCCCAGCCCCACCCCAGTTCCATCCCCATCCCCATCCCAGTCCCCATCCCAATCAATCCAATCCCATCCAATCCCAGCCCCATCCCAATCAATCCGATCCCATCCAATCCCAGTCCCATCCCAGCCCCGTCCTCTCCTTATCCAGTCCCAGTCACCATCTTTATCCTGTCCCCATCCCGGTTCCATCCCCATCCCAGTCCAATCCCCGCCTCATCCCAGCCCCATCCCAGTCCCCATCCCAATCAATCCAATCCCATCCAATCCCAGCCCCATCCCAGCCCCATCCCAGTCCCCATCCCAATCCCATCCAATCCCAGCCCCATCCCAATCAATCCAATCCCATCCAATCCCAGTCCCATCCCAGCCCCGTCCTCTCCTTATCCAGTCCCAGTCACCATCTTTATCCTGTCCCCATCCCGGTTCCATCCCCATCCCAGTCCAATCCCCGCCTCATCCCAGCCCCATCCCAGTCCCCATCCCAATCGATCCAATCCCAGCCCCATCCCAGCCCCATCCCAGTCCCCATCCCAATCCATCCAATCCCATCCAATCCCAGCCCCATCCCAGCCCCATCCCAGTCCCCATCCCAATCCCATCCAATCCCAGCCCCATCCCAATCAATCCAATCCCATCCAATCCCAGTCCCATCCCAGCCCTGTCCTCTCCTCGTCCAGCCCCAGTCACCATCTTTATCCTGTCCCCAGCCCAGTCCCCATCCCAGTCCAATCCCATTCCCATCCCCATCCCTGTCCCCATCCAATCCAGTCCCGTCCCAGTCCCCATCCCAGTCCCATCCCAGTCCCGTCCCCGCTGGCACCTCGCGCCGCCTGTCCCGGCCGCCCCCCCTCGTCCCCGGGGCGGTGACACCGGCTGCGGCTCCGAAGGGCCTGATCCTGCTCTCTTCTCTCCCCAGACTGCGTGCGCGTGGGCTGCCACCCCAGTAAGTGTGCGCCCCCCCCCACTCCCCCCCCTCCCGATGCCTGGGTCCCCCCCACCCCGGACGCCTGGGTCCCCTGTAGGGTCTGACCCCCCCACCCCAGACGCCTGGGTCCCCTCGGGGGGGTCTGGTCATGCCCCCCGCGGATGCCTGGGTTCACTGGACGTGCCCAGGGTCACACCAGGACACGTGTGCAGGGTGGGGCACACGTGCGTGCAGGCGCACGAGGCCCCGCGTGTGCAGGTAAGGCTCAGCCCCGCCCCCCAGGGGGCACACGCGTGTGTCAGGGACGTGACATGGGGGCAGGGCAGGGACACGGGCAGCGGCTGCTGTCACACACGTGTGCAGGGGCTGGGGGCGCACAAACGCACACGTGTGTGCAAGGCCTAGCGTTTCACACTCGCTGGCGTGCACAGTGGCTGTGCTGGGAGGTGGGGGTGTCACGAGCACACACACGTGTGCATGGGGGGGAGGGGTGGGATGCACACGTGTGTGTGACACATGTGCCCAGACCTGGCGTGCGACAGCCAGCTGCAGATGCAGGTGAGTGGGGGGGTCCCTGTGCAAGGGGTCCCTGTACACGAGGGTGGCCCCGTCCGACTGCCCCCCCCCCGCCCCAAGGACCCAGGCGTCCGCCTCCCCCCCCCCCGGGGACCCAGGTGTCATGTGTGTGTGTCCCCCCCCCCGGGGACCCAGGTGTCCAGGGGTCTCCTGCCCAAGGGGAGGGGTCCTGGGGGGGGGGGTGAGCAGGAGCACACGGGTGCTTGCACGTGCCACACACGTACACACAGGGACATGCACACGGGCTGCAGGCATGCACACGCATGCACACACACGTGCCCGTGTTCTGCAGCCGTGCACGGGCACACGAGTGCACACATGCTGTAACGGTGCACGTACACGCTCTGCAGCCCTGCATAGGTACACACACATGTATACAGACACGTACACACACGTGCGTGCATGCACCCTGCAGATGTGCAGGGACACACACATGCGCACATGCTTCGTAGCTGTGCGCTGACACACATACACACGTGCATACATGCTACAGCTGTGCGCATACACATAAGCACACACACTGGAGCTATGCACACACGTGCAGACACGTGTTCACACACACACTGCAGCTGTGCATAGACACATGCAGCAGCTGTGCATGGACACACGTGTGCACACACACTCACCCTGCATGCACACCCCCCCCCCCATTTCCCTCCCCGTCCCCGTGTCCCCAGCGTGTCCCCGTGTCCCCCGGCCGGTGCACGCGTGGGCACCCACAGGGCTGGGGGGGGGGGTGGCATGTGTGCACGCACACGGGTGTGTGCAAGGGGGGCTGCGCGTACGCATGCACGGTGCTTGCAGGCTGTGTGTGTGATCAATGTGGTGTGTGTGCACGTGTGCAGGCTCTGAGTGTGCACGTGCTGTTCTGGGCATGCACACCCCACGTCTGCAGCCATGGGCGTGCGTGCACGGCGTTTGCACGCTCAGTGTGTGTGCACAAGGTTTGTAGGAGTGTGTCGGTGTGCTCACCGGTCAGGTGCGTGTGTGCGCAGTGTTTGGGGGTGCATGGGGGTTTTAGGGGTGTGAGTGTGCACAGTTTGTAGGGGAGCGTGCACAGTGTTTAGGGGTGTGCAAGCGTGCAGTGCTTAGGCGTGTGCGCGTGGTGTTTGCAGGTGTGCACACGTGCAACATTTAGGGGAGCGCACGCGTTCGCATGCTGTTCGCTAGAGGGGGTGTGTGTTTGTGCACGGTGTTTGCAGGTGTGTGCACAATGTTTAGGCGAGTCTGTGTGTGTCTGGTGTTTGCCGGAGCGAGCGTGTGCACGTGTTTTTAGGGGTGAGTGTGCGCGGCGTTTGCGGGGGGGGGGGGGTTGCACAGCGTTTAGGGGGTGAGCGTGCGCGGCATTTAGGGGAGCGCACGCGCGTGCACGGCGCTCGCTCGCGGGGCTGCGTGCGTGCACGCCGTTCGCAGGGGCGAGCGCGTGCGCTCGCACGAGGCGTTTGCGGACGCGCGCGTGGTGTCACCTGGCTGCGCGTGCCGGCGTGGCGTCGCCCGGCCGTGCCCGGTGTCGCGGCGTGGCCCGGCTGACCCCCGCCCCCCAGGCAAGGGCCCCGAGACCCTCTTCGCGGGGCAGAAGCTGGACGACAACGAGTGGCACACGGTGCGGGTGGTGCGGCGCGGGCGCAGCCTCCAGCTCTCCGTCGACAACGTCACCGTCGAAGGTGCCCGCGCGCGGGGCCGAGGGCGCGGGGCCGGGGGGCGCGCGGGCGCGGGGGGGGGGACGGGCGGCGATGGGCGCGCAGACCCGTGGGGACGCGGCGCGCGGGGCGGCGGGTGCCCGGGGACGCCCACCAGCCCTGCCCGCCCCCCCGCCCCGCAGGGCAGATGTCGGGCGCCCACACCCGCCTGGAGTTCCACAACATCGAGACGGGCATCGTGACGGAGCGGCGCTTCCTGGCCGTGGTGCCCTCCAACTTCTTGGGCCACTTGAGCGGGCTCCTCTTCAACGGGCTGCCCTACCTGGACCTCTGCAAGAACGGGGACATCAGCTCCTGCGAGCTCAACGCCCGCTTCGGCCGCCGGACCATCGTGGCCGACCCGGTGGCCTTCCGCGGTCGCGGCTCCTACGTGGCGCTGGCCACGCTGCAGGCCTACGCCTCCATGCACCTCTTCTTCCAGTTCAAGACCACGGCGCCCGACGGCCTCATCCTCTTCAACAGCGGCAACGGCAACGACTTCCTCGTCGTCGAGCTCGTTAAGGGGTGAGGGCGCACCCCCGGGGGGGGGCGGCCGGCGGGTCCTGCGGACCTCGGGGACCCCCTGAACCTCCGCGGAGCTTGGGGACCCCCTGGGGGCCTCAGGGGCGTCCTGGGGGCCTCAGGGGGTCCTGCGGATCTCGGAGAACCCCCTGAACCCCCCGGGGACCCCGTAGCGCCCCCCCCCCCCCCCCGGGGACTTCGGGGACCCCCCACCCCGTGGTGCCCACCAAGCCTTAGGCCCTGGCCCACTGGACCAGTCCCCGCCCCCTACTCCTGAGGCCCCTCCCAACTGTCTCAGGCTCCTCCCCTTGGGTGAGACCCCTCCCCCTTGGCTCAGGCTCCTCCCCGATTTGACCACACCCCCCAGCTCAGGCCGCGCCTCCTGGCTGCCGGTGCATCCCTTATACAGTTGACTTGGGGGGGCAGCCCCCTTAGCTCAGGCCCCTCCCCTTTTGCCAGGCTCCTCCCCGGCCCTGGCCACGCCCCCTGGCCACAGGTCCATCCGCTGCGTTTGCCCGGGGGGGGCGGCCCCTTTGGCTCAGGCTCCTCCTCTTGTGTCAGGCTCCTCCCCCGGCCTTGGCCACGCCCCCGGCCCTAGGTGCCTGCGCTGTACGTTTGCCCTGGGGGGGTGTGGCCCCCCGGCTCAGGCCCCGCCCCTAAACCCGGGCCACGCCCCCGGCAGAGGCCACGCCCCCTGTCCCCAGGTGCATGCCTCATGTCTTTGACCTGGGGTGCCCCCCTCGGCTGAGGCCCCCGCCCCCCGCCGCCCCCCCAGGTACATCCACTATGTCTTCGACCTGGGGGACGGCCCCTCGCTGATGAAGGGGAACTCGGAGCAGCCGCTGCACGACGGGCGCTGGCACGAGGTGTCGGTGGCCCGGGAGGGGGGCACCCTGCACGGGCTGCGGGTGGACGGGCGCCCCGTCACCCAGCACGGCCAGGGCGCCCGCAACCTCGACCTCAAGGGTGAGCAGGGCGGCGGCGGGGTGGGGGGGGACACGCGAGGGAGGCACACGTGGCGGGGGTCACCCGTAGGGGAGCACGCGTGGGGAGGGGGGGTACCCACAGCGCGGGACGCACGGGGCAGACGCCGACGGGCGGGCACCGTGGAGGGGCGCCCGCGACGAGGCGCCCGCAGGGGTGCGTACGCGGGGGGGGCACGGACACCCGCGGGACGGGAGGCCCACGGGGGGTCACCCGCGGGTGACGCCACCCCCCGCCCCCAGGGGAGCTGTACATCGGGGGCGTCAGCAAGGGGCTGCTGGGGCGGCTGCCCAAGCTGGTGGCCTCGCGCGGGGGCTTCCAGGGCTGCCTGGCCTCCCTCGACCTCAACGGCCGCCTGCCCGACCTGCTGGCTGATGCGCTGCACCGCGTGGGCCACGTGCAGCGCGGCTGCGACGGTGAGAGGGCGCGCCGGGCCCCGGGAGGGCGCGGGAGGGCGCGCGGGGGCGCGTGGGTGGGCGGGAGGGCGCGCGAAGGGGTAAGGGGCTGCGGGAGGGTGCGCAGGGATGCGAGAGGGTGCGCAGGGGTGCGTGGGGGTGCAGGAAGGGGTAAGGGGCTGCGGGAGGGCGCGCAGGAGCGTGCAGGAAGGTGCACAGGCACGGGAAAGGGCGCAGAGGGGTGCAGGAAGGGGTACGGGGTGCACGGGGGTGCACGGGGCTGAGGGAGGGAGCAGGAGGGTGTATGGGGGTGCATGGGCGTGCGGGAGGGGGTACAGGGGTGTCCGGAGACTCATGGGGGGGTGCACAAGGGCACGTGCGGGTGCTCACAGGGCGCCCAGGGGACTGCGGGGCTGGACACGGGCACCCAAGGGTGCTCGGGGCACGTGGGGGTGTGCACAGGGGCAGAGAGGGGGGCACAGGGGTTGCGCAAGGCTG